>NC_072733.1:215598433-215745322 GCF_026930045.1 Uloborus diversus | reverse complement strand
CCAACACCAAATTAACTAAATGTTTGTGCTGTGTAAAATTGGATAGAATATTTTACAGAACATTTTACCTGCAAATCAGAACATCAGTTACTATTGAAAATGTGCAATCCAATCGAAATTCAAAATAATAGTTTTTTGTTTTTTCATGGTGTCGGACGTAAGATAAAAATTGCGTCCGACACCGCATTACGTCCGACACCAAAATTTTAAAATTTAATACCTAGTTCTAGCTATGGGATTTCTCTGAATTCAAACAGAGGAGGTGAGGGACTGCAGTTCTCATTTATTTGCACTGTATTCATTAAAAATGTCTTTATTAATAGTTGTACTTCCTTTAAAAGATTTCTTTTTAATAATGAACCAGGAAATAGATTAACCATTACTCATCCAATTTTTTACAAAATATATTTTTTTCTAGAAAAACTGAACTTAAAAAAGAATTATGAATATACATTTTTTTTTTCAAACATCTCAACTCCACAAAGTTCAGTGTTAAACATGAGTTAAATCAGTGTTCATTCTTCGGCAGTATATAATATATACCACACAATGTATGCTTTTGTATTTATCATGAGAATGTAAGGCTGATTTTACAAGCACTGAAAACATGGGGCTCAGACCTTAATGTAGAATTCTCAAGTTTTATTGAGCAAATAACTTGCAATCCTGGAATAAAAACGCGCAAGTACTCTGAATGTGAGTTTTGCATTAATAAAATTCACTTGTTCAAATCAAAAGCAGACATCCAAACTACCCCAATACAATATTTTCAGTGGCAAAAAGGTGATGATATAATGTCAAAAGTAGAATTACTTAGTACATGCAGAGAGGCTTTTGGGGAACTTGTAAAACAGAAACGAAATTTTCTCCTTCACACGTTTGTTAAACGAGAGCAAGCTCAGACTTTTGAGCAGTTTAAATCTCAAGTCAATGGTGAAAATGTTGTAAGGCAGCTAGATTTTTCTGAAAACCCTGCAATATTACATCAAAATGAAATTCAATCGGCACATCGGGCACATAGCCAAGCCACAGTCTTCACAGCTCGCGCATGGATTTCCAAAGAAATCGCTCAAAGTTTTGCCATAATTTCCGATACTTTAGATCACACTAAAATCACTATATACATAAATTTGTAAGTTACCTTTTAGATTTCCTTAAAGCCAACTACCCAAGTATTCAAAACTTTCAAATTTTCTCAGATGGGCCCAGTTTGCAATTTAAACAAAGATATTTATTTGACCAGAAGTGCAATATGAAACTAATCTGGAATTTTTTTGCGACGTCCCATGGGAAAGGGGTTGTTGATGGCATAGGTGGTACAATAAAAAGAACTGTTTGAAGCAATGTAAGAGCTGGAAAGGTGTTCATCAGTACACCGCTAGAGTATGCATCTGTGGCATCGTCATTAATTAAAGACGTGCATGTACACTACATATCATCGGAAGAAATCATGCAGGATTCCGCAACTTTGCTCCAATATTGGGACAAAATCCTTCCAGTTCCAAGTATTTAATCCGTGCAACTGTGTCAAAGCGATTTTGTCCAATAAAATTTGTATTTCAGACACCTCTTCTTCAAAAACGTTTAAAAGACTGTTATGCTGTTTACAGAAGAAGTGTTTGACAGTGATGTCTCCGACGAATTTGAAGATATGGATTTTATTTCAAATCTTAAAGTAAATGACTGGGTTATCATTTGGTATGAGTCTGTACGTTACCCAGGATGCATCACTCAATTAAATTTTGAAGAGAAATAAGTCTCAGTGATGCATAGGGCAGAAGGTCACTTTAAATGGCAAAAGGAAGGAGGATAAAATCTTTTACATGAAAGAAAATATCTTTAAAAAAATTTCTCCACCTATCCCAATAGGAAGTAGAGGACAATTCACATTTAATGAAAATATTTAAAGTAATAGTGTAATATATCTCATTCATTATCCTTTACCATATTATTTAAGACTCAAAACAAAAATAAAATTTATTTAACTTGGTATTTAAAACTTTTATTTACGTCCGACACCATGTAGTTTTGTACATATTACGTCCGACACCAAGATTTTACATCCGACACCAGTCCCAAATTCCATATTTCAAGTCTTAATACTTCCAAAATTAAAAGTTTTTCAATGTGTTATTTATCTTTCATCATTGTTCTTTGGCATAAAAGTAGTTACAATATTATGGATTAAACCATTGACCTGAATCTTAGTTTTCAGTTTTGCAAGTCTCATTTTTCAGATTCAGCTCATACGTCCGACACCAAAATTTTATAATTTTTTTTGTCTAAATAAAATTTTTTGTCAGAAATTCTTTTTATGGTTAATAATTCTACACATATGGGTAAGTATTTAAAAAAATATTTTGATCAGTTACAAAATTGCATACCAGCAAAATTAATTGTTTTTTAAAGCAAATTTCGTGCAATTCTTACGTCCGACACCGTGGAATTACCCCACTTGTTGTGCACCACAAAAAATAAAAAGGGAGAAAAGGCATATTTTAAAACAAAAACAAAATGTAAGACAGTCTCACTTTAAGGAAAACACAGTAATAATGAGTTCAAAGTAACAAAAAAAAGCCATTATTTTGAACTAAAAGAATGAATAATAGTTCTGACTTAAAAGAAGAAGTATTTGTATTATGCTGCACAGTCTGATGACAAAGTTCTTTTAAAAATTTCATATCTTTGAAGAGCTTAGATAGTTAGAATAGAAGTTTTCCTAGAGGTAGAATATTATTTCAGGGATTCAAAGCAAAATAAGAAAATGGCTTTCTTTAAGATTCAACTATGAAAGCCTTAACAAAATTTTTCATTTCATGCTCACTCAAAAAAGCTAATATGACTTCGATGCACAACCATGGCAGTAGAGGTAATTTACGAGACAAAAAAGCGAAGCATTGCCAACACTGACCATTTAGGATTCGTCTCCTTTCAGCCCTCCTTATTTTGAAAGAAAGTAATTCGCCATAATTTGGAAAGTTTAAAGCAGCTTTGTCCACAAGCAAAACACTATGACCGTTTTCCTTCCTCAGACATCGTGCTACCTTGCTTATATGTCTACAAGAAATATCATGCAGAGAGAGAATATTTTTGTCCAACTTTGTCTGCTTCATCCGCTGTAACTCAGCTTCAAATTCCGAAAGCAGGGATACAAAGTAGCTAATATAATCATTCTCAAGACCCACGTCATTCCAATCAATACAAATATCTCTCAGAGCACACATCGAAAGAATAATTTTTGCAACATCATTATTTCCTTTATTCAGAGAAACTTTCAAAGGGTACAGCCCTTTATTATTATTCACACATGGATTCATGTCACAAAACAAAAGCTTCTTGACCACTTCTACATATGCATTTTCTGAAGCATAATGCAAAGCAGTCTCTCCATCTTCATCTTTTATGTTGTTTTCGGCATCTGCCTCAGCAAGTACTTCCGCTGCTTTTTGGCTTCGCTCTTTCAAAGCTACATGGAGGGCCGTCCTTCCTGATTTATCTTGAAGACGGGTATTAGCACCCAAAGTCAACAACTTCCTTACAACTTCATCATAATTGCACTTTGATGCATAATGTAAGGCACTCTTTCCATCTTCATCTTGAATGTTGTTTGTAGAGTCTGCCTCGACAAGCAATTCTGCTGCATCTCGGCTACGCTCTTTTAAAGCTACGTGGAGGGCTGTCTTCCCCGATTTGTCTTGAAGACGGGTATTAGCACCTGAAGCCAACAGTTTCCTTGCAACATCTTCATAATCACGCTCTGATGCATAATGTAATGCAGTCTTTCCATATTTATCTTGAATGTTGTTTTCCGAGTCGGCCTCGGCAAGCAATTCAGCTGCCTTTTTGCTGCCCTCTTTTAAAGCTACATGGAGGGCCGTCTTTCCCGCTTCATCTTGAAGACGGGTATTAGCACCTGAAGCCAACAGCTTCCTTACAACTTCTTCATAATTGCGCTCTGATGCATAATGTAATGCAGTCCTTCCATATTTATCTTGAATGTCGTTTGTAGAGTCAGCCTCAACAAGCAATTCTGCTGCCTTTTTGCTGCACTCTTTTAAAGCTACATGGAGGGCCGTCATTCCCGCTTCATCTTGAAGACGGGTATAAGCACCTGAAGCCAACAGCTTCCTTACAACTTCTTCATAATTGCGCTCTGATGCAAAATGTAATGCAGTGTTTCCATATTTATCCTGAATGTTGTTTTCCGAGTCAGCCTCGACAAGTAATTCTGCTGCATCTCGGCTACGCTCTTTTAAAGCTACGTGGAGGGCTGTCTTCCCCAATTTGTCTTGAAGACGGGTATTAGCACCTGAAGCCAACAGTTTCCTTACAACATCTTCATAATCGCGCTCTGATGCATAATGTAATGCAGTCTTTCCATATTTATCTTGAATGTTGTTTTCCGAGACGGCCTCGACAAGCAATTCAGCTGCCTTTTTGCTGCCCTCTTTTAAAGCTACATGGAGGGCCGTCTTTCCCGCTTCATCTTGAAGACGGGTATTAGCACCTGAAGCCAACAGCTTCCTTACAACTTCTTCATAATTGCGCTCTGATGCATAATGTAATGCAGTCCTTCCATATTTATCTTGAATGTCGTTTGTAGAGTCAGCCTCAACAAGCAATTCTGCTGCCTTTTTGCTGCACTCTTTTAAAGCTACATGGAGGGCCGTCATTCCCGCTTCATCTTGAAGACGGGTATAAGCACCTGAAGCCAACAGCTTCCTTACAACTTCTTCATAATTGCGCTCTGATGCAAAATGTAATGCAGTGTTTCCATATTTATCCTGAATGTTGTTTTCCGAGTCAGCCTCGACAAGTAATTCTGCTGCATCTCGGCTACGCTCTTTTAAAGCTACGTGGAGGGCTGTCTTCCCCAATTTGTCTTGAAGACGGGTATTAGCACCTGAAGCCAACAGTTTCCTTACAACATCTTCATAATCGCGCTCTGATGCATAATGTAATGCAGTCTTTCCATATTTATCTTGAATGTTGTTTTCCGAGTCGGCCTCGACAAGCAATTCAGCTGCCTTTTTGCTGCCCTCTTTTAAAGCTACATGGAGGGCCGTCTTTCCCGCTTCATCTTGAAGACGGGTATTAGCACCTGAAGCCAACAGCTTCCTTACAACTTCTTCATAATTGCGCTCTGATGCATAATGTAATGCAGTCTTTCCATATTTATCTTGAATGTCGTTTGTAGAGTCAGCCTCAACAAGCAATTCTGCTGCCTTTTTGCTGCTCTCTTTTAAAGCTACATGGAGGGCCGTCTTTCCCGTTTTGTCTTGAAGACTGGTATTAGCACTTGAAGCCAACAGCTTCCTTACAACATCTTCATAATCACGCTCTGATGCATAATGTAATGCAGTCTTTCCATCCTTATCTTGAATGTTGTTTGTAGAATTTGCCTCGACAAGCAATTCTGCTGCCTTTTTGCTGTGCTCTTTTAAGGCTACATGGAGGGCCGTTTTTCCTGCTTCATCTTGAAGACGGGTATTAGCAGCTGAAGCCAACAGCTTCCTTACAACTTCTTCATAATCGCGCTCTGATGCATAATGCAATGCAGTCTTTCCATCCTTATCTTGAATGTTGTTTGTAGAGTCTACCTCGACAAGCAATTCTGCTGCATTATGGCTATGATTTCTCAAAGCTACGTGGAGGGCAGTCTTTCCCTCTTTGTCTTGAAGACGGGTATTAGCACCTGAAGCCAACAGCTTCCTTACAACATCTTCATAACCGCACTCTGAAGCATAATGTAATGCAGTCTTTCCATCCTTATCTTGAATGTTGTTTGTAGAGTCTACTCCGACAAGCAATTCTGCTGCCTTTTTGCTGTGCTCTTTTAAGGCTACATGGAGGGCCGTTTTTCCTGCTTCATCTTGAAGACGGGTATTAGCAGCTGAAGCCAACAGCTTCCTTACACCTTCTTCATAATCGCGCTCTGATGCATAATGCAATGCAGTCTTTCCATCCTTATCTTGAATGTTGTTTGTAGAGTCTGCCTCGACAAGCAATTCTGCTGCCTTTTTGCTGTTCTCTTTTAAAGCTACATGGAGGGCCATCTTTCCCGCTTCATCTTGAAGACGGGTATTAGCACCTGAAGCTAACAGCTTCCTCAGAACTTCTTCATAATCGCGCTCTGATGCATAATGTAATGCAGTCTTTCCATCCTTATCTTGAATGTTGTTTGTAGAGTCTGCCTCTACAAGCAATTCTGCTGCCTTTTTGCTGCTCTCTTTTAAAGCTACATGGAGGGCCGTCTTTCCCGCTTCATCTTGAAGACGGGTATTAGCACCTGAAGCCAACAGTTTCCTTACAACTTCTGCATAATTGCGCTTTGATGCATAATGTAAGGCAGTCTTTCCATATTTATCTTGAATGTTGTTTTCCGAGTCAGCCTCAACAAGCAATTCTGCTGCATTATGGCTATGATTTCTCAAAGCTACGTGGAGGGCAGTCTTTCCCGCTTTGTCTTGAAGACGGGTATTAGCACCTGAAGCCAACAGTTTCCTTACAACATCTTCATAACCGCACTCTGAAGCATAATGTAACGCAGTCTTTCCATCCTTATCTTGAATGTTGTTTGTAGAATCTACCTCGACAAGCAATTCTGCTGCCTTTTTGCTGCGCTCTTTTAAGGCTACATGGAGGGCCGTTTTTCCTGCTTCATCTTGAAGACGGGTATTAGCAGCTGAAGCCAACAGCTTCCTTACAACTTCTTCATAACCGCGCTCTGATGCGTAATGTAATGCAGTCTTTCCATCCTTATCTTGAATGTTGTTTGTAGAGTCTGCCTCGACAAGCAATTCTGCTGCCTTTTTGCTGCTCTCTTTTAAAGCTACATGGAGGGCCGTCTTTCCCGCTTCGTCTTGAAGACGGGTATTAGCACCTGAAGCCAACAGCTTCCTTAGAACTTCTTCATAATCGCGCTCTGATGCATAATGTAATGCAGTCTTTCCATCCTTATCTTGAATGTTGTTTGTAGAGTCTACCTCGACAAGCAATTCTGCTGCCTTTTTGCTGTGCTCTTTTAAGGCTACATGGAGGGCCGTTTTTCCTGCTTCATCTTGAAGACTGGTATTAGCACCTGAAGCCAACAGCTTCCTTACAACATCTTCATAATCGCGCTCTGATGCATAATGTAATGCAGTCCTTCCATCTTCATCTTGAATGTTGTTTGTAGAGTATGCCTCGACGAGCAATTCTGCTGCCTCTTTGCTGCACTCTTTTAAAGCTACATGGAGGGCCGTCTTTCCCGCTTCGTCTTGAAGACGGGTATTAGCACCTGAAGCCAACAGCTTCCTTACAACTTCTTCATAATCGCGCTCTGATGCATAATGTAATGCAGTCTTTCCATCCTTATCTTGAATGTTGTTTGTAGAGTCTGCCTCGACAAGCAATTCTGCTGCCTTTCTGCTGCTCTCTTTTAAAGCTACATGGAGGGCCGTCTTTCCCGCTTCGTCTTGAAGACGGGTATTAGCACCTGAAGCCAACAGCTTCCTTACAACTTCTTCATAATCGCGCTCTGATGCATAATGTAATGCAGTCTTTCCATCCATATCTTGAATGTTGTTTGTAGAGTCTGCCTCGACAAGCAATTCTGCTGCCTTTCTGCTGCTCTCTTTTAAAGCTACATGGAGGGCCGTCTTTCCCGCTTCGTCTTGAAGACGGGTATTAGCACCTGAAGCCAACAGCTTCCTTAGAACTTCTTCATAATCACGCTCTGATGCATAATGTAATGCAGTCTTTCCATCCTTATCTTGAATGTTGTTTGTAGAGTTTGCCTCGACAAGCAATTCTGCTGCCTTTTTGCTGCTCTCTTTTAAAGCTACATGGAGGGCCGTCTTTCCCGCTTCGTCTTGAAGACGGGTATTAGCACCTGAAGCCAACAGCTTCCTTAGAACTTCTTCATAATCACGCTCTGATGCATAATGTAATGCAGTCTTTCCATCCTTATCTTGAATGTTGTTTGTAGAGTTTGCCTCGACAAGCAATTCTGCTGCCTTTTTGCTGCTCTCTTTTAAAGCTACATGGAGGGCCGTCTTTCCCGTTTCGTCTTGAAGACTGGTATTAGCACCTGAAGCCAACAGCTTCCTTACAACATCTTCATAATCGTGCTCTGATGCATAATGTAATGCAGTCTTTCCATCCTTATCTTGAATGTTGTTTGTAGAGTTTGCCTCGACGAGCAATTCTGCTGCCTCTTTGCTGCGCTCTTTTAAAGCTACATGGAAGGCCGTCTTTCCCGTTTCGTCTTGAAGACGGGTATTAGCACCTGAAGCCAACAGCTTCCTTACAACGTCTTCATAATCGCGCTCTGATGCATAATGTAAAGCAGTCTTTCCATATTTATCTTGAATGTTGTTTTCCGAGTCAGCCTCGACAAGCAATTCTGCTGCATTATGGCTATGATTTCTCAAAGCTACGTGGAGGGCAGTCATTCCCTCTTTGTCTTGAAGACGGGTATTAGCACCTGAAGCCAACAGCTTCCTTACAACTTCTTCATAATCACGCTCTGATGCATAATGTAAAGCAGCCTTTCCATATTTATCTTGAATGTTGTTTTCCGAGTCAGCCTCGACAAGCAATTCTGCTGCCTTTTTGCTGTGCTCTTTTAAGGCTACATGGAGGGCCGTTTTTCCTGCTTCATCTTGAAGACGGGTATTAGCAGCTGAAGCCAACAGCTTCCTTACAACTTCTTCATAATCGCGCTCTGATGCATAATGCAATGCAGTCTTTCCATCCTTATCTTGAATGTTGTTTGTAGAGTCTACCTCGACAAGCAATTCTACTGCCTTTTTGCTATGCTCTTTTAAGCCTACATGGAGGGCCGTCTTTCCCGCTTCATCTTGAAGACGGGTATTAGCAGCTGAAGACAACAGCTTCCTTACAACTTCTTCATAATCGCGCTCTGATGCATAATGTAATGCAGTCTTTCCATCCTTATCTTGAATGTTGTTTGTAGAGTCTGCCTCGACAAGCAATTCTGCTGCCTTTTTGCTGCTCTCTTTTAAAGCTACATGGAGGGCCGTCTTTCCCGCTTCGTCTTGAAGACGGGTATTAGCACCTGAAGCCAACAGCTTCTTTAGAATTTCTTCATAATCGCGCTCTGATGCATAATGTAATGCAGTCTTTCCATCCTTATCTTGAATGTTGTTTGTAGAGTCTGCCTCGACAAGCAATTCTGCTGCCTTTTTGCTGCGCTCTTTTAAAGCTACATGGACGGCCGTCTTTCCCGCTTCATCTTGAAGACGGGTATTAGCACCTGAAGCCAACAGCTTCCTTACAACTTCTTCATAATCGCACTCTGATGCATAATGTAAGGCAGTCTTTCCATATTTATCTTGAATGTTGTTTTCCGAGTCAGCCTCGACAAGCAATTCTGCTGCATTATGGCTATGATTTCTCAAAGCTACGTGGAGGGCAGTCTTTCCCTCTTTGTCTTGAAGACGGGTATTAGCACCTGAAGCCAACAGCTTCCTTACAACTTCTTCATAATCGTGCTCTGATGCATAATGTAATGCAGTCTTTCCATCCTTATCTTGAATGTTGTTTTCCGAGTCAGCCTCGACAAGCAGTTCTGCTGCATTATGGCTATGATTTCTCAAAGCTACGTGGAGGGCAGTCTTTCCCTCTTTGTCTTGAAGACGGGTATTAGCACCTGAAGCCAACAGCTTCCTTACAACTTCTTCATAATCGCACTCTGATGCATAATGTAATGCAGTCTTTCCATCCTTATCATGAATGTTGTTTTCCAAGTCAGCCTCGACAAGCAATTCTGCTGCCTTTTGGCTATGATTTTTTAAAGCTACGTGGAGGGCTGTCCTTCCCGCTTCGTCTTGAAGACTGGTATTAGCACCTGAAACCAACAGTTTCCTTACAACATCTTCATAATCGCGTTTTGATGCATAATGTAATGCAGTCTTTCCATCCTTATCTTGAATGTTGTTTTCCGACTCCGCCTCGACAAGCAATTCTGCTGCACCTTGGCTACGCTTTTTCAAAGCTACATGGAGGGCTGTCTTTCCCGATTTGTCTTGAAGTCTGGTATTAACACCAGCAGCTAAAAGTTTCTTTACAACTTCTACATATTTCTTTTCTGTTGCATAATGCAAGGCAGTCTTACCATTTTTATCTTGTATGTCATACTTCGCGTTTGCGTTGGTAAGAACTTTTGTTGTTTCTTCGTAGCTATGTTTCAAAGCTATATGGAGAGCGGTCATGCCCGCTTGCTCTTGCAGGCTCATATCAGCACCCACAGACAACAGCAGTAATGCTATTTGCTTATTCCCTTGTTCGGCAGCTATGTGTAAGGCTGTCTTTCCGTATTCGTCTTGCACATCTACCAAGTGCATTTCATTCTGAAGAATCTCTTTAAGAGTAATGATATCCCAACAGGAAACGGCATCATGCATCTTTGTTCTTCGGTATGTAAGACTCGAAATTTTATATTTCTTTCTGAAAAGAAAAAAAAAAGCTATACTATCCGATCAGTATACAGTCAAATTTTGTGTTGAACTACTGAAGTAAGGAGACGTTGGGCGTGATTTGCCAAATGTTCAAGGAAGAAAGCATACCACAACTGCAGTAAGTGCAAAAAAGGTGGCCGAGAGAATTTGGAGACCAAGCCCTCCTTATAGACTATCGTCTCATTCTTAAAATCAAACATAGTCTGCTTTCACTTCCCTTTATCGCGCTTTTGATATTTGTTCCTCATGGGAACTTCTTAATGTGGACCTTAATTATCTAAAAGCTGTGGCAATTGATAGAGAGTATCCGCCAACTTGAATTGATTCTATTTATAAACGAGCAGATGTGTGCATCACATGACTTCCTTTTACTCCAATTTAATGTCATTTCCCCATTACTGGCAATTTTAATGTGATTAAATAGTTTACTCTCTAAATATCACCAGCAACGGCCAAATTGAAACAGATTTTTAAAAAAATCGCCAAATTTGTCGCCAAGTTAGCGACCAAAAGACTGCCGATATATCGCCAAGTGTCCGCCAAATTATAATACCACTTAAGTTTACATCGAAATTAACAATGATTCCCCCCCAAAAAGGGGCAAAAGACCCCTTTAGAAACACCCGAATGCAACCAAATGGGGAGGTGCACAACTAGACCCCACTAGGAGTCTACATAACAATTTCAACTTTCTAGGACATTCCGTTCATGAGTTATGCGACATACATACGCACATAGGCACGTTCATAGATACGTCACGAGAAAACTCGTTGTAATTTCTCGGGAATCGTTAAAATGGATATTTCGCATGTCTATACGTTCTTAGGCACTTATCCACATGTGGTCGAGTCGAAAAACCCTCAACATTCATTCGGAGGTGAGCAAAATGGAAATTAAGGTCGATTTTTGAGTGAAAATTTTTTCGCGAATACAATACTTCCTTTTTTGTAAAAGGAAGTAAAACTCTTTAATAAATCCAAAACAAATGTTCTTAACCGAACCTTCATCAGAAATAACTTGGTTGTTTTGCCATTCTTTCAATCTGTAAGCTATCAGGTTGCTAAATTCTATAACGTTTCCAATTCCAGATATGGTGTTCTTTCCTATTAATAAACTTTCATTCTCTTCTCTTTAAGATCCTATTCACCCTCTTAATTGTTGTGGTATTTATAAGACTAATTGTAGTTGTAAACTTGCCTATATTGGACAGACTTGACGTGCTTTAAAATTTCGCTTGAAAGAGCATTGAAATTAAGTGAAAAAACAAATAAGACTAGTATAGCTCAATATTCGATTTACTCTTTTGATTTTAACTCTCATCAGATTGTTCGAAAATGCCCCAAATCATTAGATCTTTACTTTGGGAATCTTGTCTTATTTTGAGGAAGTTCTAACTTAGGTAATGATCTTAAAGCAGATCCGTAATTTTCCAATGTCTGGCTCCCATATCTTTAACATCGTACTTTCCCCATCCATTTTTTCTGTTTTGCACACATTATTTTTATTTTTCCATTCATTTTTATCTATCTTGCTTTGTTTATTTTTAGCTTTTTGTAATGGGTTAACACCCAGCCCCCTTTTCTTATCTTTATTTTTTCTTTTTCCGAAAATTTTTGGTTATTTCATTTCCAGCTGTTTTTTCTTCCATTCAGCTTTTCCTTTCTTGCGGTTCACGGTTATTGACATTTTCTTTTTGTTTTAGCTATGTGGCGTAATCTTTGTCCTATTCAATTATTTCTCTCGGCTTTAATGTGCCTGTGAGAGAGCTCTTGCCCTTTGCTTGCATTCCCATTGGTTCTTTTATTGCTTGAGAATTTGTTTGGTTAATTTTTAGTCGCTATTTTTATCTTTTAAGCCGTTTGCTTATCTAGCTCTTGACTTTTGTCGGATGTCTTTTCATCCATAAGCTAATTACTTTTTGCATTGAAAAAGGTGTTTCTTGTAATGCCGAAATGCGTGTCTGCAGTAATCTGCAATTTGTGCTTTTAGACGTTATTCATACTTTACATTCGAAAATGTTTTTAAAAATTACACAGAGGATTCCGTAATCCTTGCCAACGTTTTTGAAAATGTCATTAACCCCAGCTGCACAATGTATTCAGAAACGTTTTTGAAAATTAAAGAGGATTGCAAAATATTCGGAAACACTTCTCAAAATTATAGCAAAAGGATTCCGAAATACTCAGAAACGTTTCTGAAAACTTCAGAAAGAGGATTCCAAAACACTCAGAAACGTTTCTGGAAATTACAGAAAGAGGATTCCGCAATACTCGGAAAAGTATTTGAAAGTTTCATGAACCACAGCTGCCTGATATACTAGGAAACGTTTCCAGAATTTATTTTACAGTGTAGTTTTAAAAATATGTAGGGAGATAGTCGGTAAAAATTAATGAATAAAAAAAAAAGCCAGGTGTGTGAATTTTTATAGCGATTCTCAACGTCGACTCCATTACCCTAAAATTAGTCCCATTCATACTCTTCGACTCCGCAGCTCTGCTTACAAAGTGTAGAAAGACGAAATGTAAGTCCTTACCTGGGGGGTTCTTCAGAATTCAATTCATTGTCGGAACTGCGTTCACCATCCGAACTGCATTCACCATCAGAACTGTCTTCACCATCAGAAGTGTCTTCACCATCAGAACTGCATTCACAGTCAGAACTGTCTTCACCATCAGAACTGCATTCACAGTGAGAACTGCTTTCACCATCAGAACTGCTATCACTGCTATGAAAATTGCGTTCACTGTCATGAAAACTGAGTTCACTGTCATGAAAACTGAGTTCATTGCCATGAAACCTGCATTCACTATTATGAAAACTGAGTTCACTATTATGAAAACTGAGTTCCCTATTATGAAAACTGAGTTCACTGTCATGAAAACTGAGTTCTCTGTCATAAAAACTGCTTTCACCATCAGAACTGCGTTCACTGCCATGAAAATTGCGTTCACTGTCATGAAAACTGCATTCACTGTCAGACTGAAAAGGAAAAACTATCAATAGTGTCCTTTAAACATTGTCTAAAAGCATGAAAAGAACAATTTAATTTTGTTTTTTGTTTGTATGAAACAACACATATTCCATTTCCACAAAACTACTGAGCACAGCAAATGAGTTGAGAAACAGAAATAGACCTGTTCTATTGACTGTTAGGTTATTGAAATTGGGGTGGTGGTGGCCTGATCAGTAAGGCATTGGGCTTGTGACCGCCATCAGAATTTTTTGGTTTTTTTTTTTTTTTTTAAACAAAATTTTTGGAGGAAAGAAGTATTAAATTTTTTTTAACGAGAATAAGGAAGATGCATTAATTATTTTTGACGTACATCTTCCAAATTAAGTAGCCTTGTCTTTTTTCAATGAAAATCACCTTAGACACAGGATGGCATCAGAGTATGTTGCAAAAAAGGATCTGACTGTTTGATTTCATTTTAATTAAACATGATTTTTTCTGCAACGAGTATATTCTGTACGATGAAAACGTGTGACAGGGATGAAGAGATATAAAAAATGGATGAAATAAAATATTTTAAAAATCTATTTTGTTTTTGTAAGAATTTTGACCATCCTGCTCCGGCCTTTCATGGATTTACTAAAACCGGCAAAATTCAATCAGAACTAGGTTTTTAAATAACATTTTTTTGCTCTTAACTAACGATTTTTAATATACAGATTTTCTTTACAAACAAGTTTGAGTTCATGAAGAATTTTTCACTTCATTTTACTTCCATGATTTGTATCCTTTTTAAAATGGCAGTTTTTTAAATTTATCATTAGATGATTTTTACCAAACTTTCAAAAATGTTGGACTTTGCAGATGGAAGTGGAGCAGTTTAATCTTATGTTAACTATTTTTCATGAACTATTTTCACATTCTTCGATATCTAATACATAAAAGGAAGTTTTCTTTCCATAAAAATTCTCGAATTTGTATGCTCAATAGATGAATCAGTTTGACCATTTCCGGAGAATATCAATCTGTGTATGTGTTTGTGTGTGACAGATTTTTATTGGTATTTAGAGCTTGAAATTCCAAAAAACTTTCAGAAAACGCCTCCTCACCATAATTAAAGACCCTCTTAAGTTCTGTTTTTAGGGCTCAATTTCAAAAAAAAAAAAAAAATTAACGGCAAAACCGTGAATTCCTTTCTTTAATTGCATTAGTATCGAAATTCATCTGCAATTGAGTTACTGGAATTTCAATTTCCAAAACTGCCTGTGGAGGGCCCCTCAACTTCTAACATAAATATTACCAAAGATCGTCTGAAACTGTCTTTTTAAAGATACAAGTTCGAAACTTTCCCAAGGCTGCCCCTCTCCCCCTTATTCCTCTCTGCAGTTCTCGCAAACAATATTGAAAATAGTGTTAAGTTTCGTTTTTAGGGCTGAAATTCTGAAACATGTCCGGAGAAGATCTTCCGAGAACACTTCCCCCAAACATGATTGCCTTTTTGCAGCTTCAATTTCGAAAAACTGCCAGTCCGTAACGTTACCAAAGATGCATACAATCGTGTTTTTAGCAATAAAATTTCAAGAAATCACTACCTCTCCCCTTAACATGCTTGAAGACAATCTACAATTACGTTTTTGGAGATCCGATTTCAAAAAATTGCCACGGTGGGCAACGGAACTTCTCTGCCTAACATTACCAAAGATCGTTTAAAACTGTGTTTTTAGACGTAAAATTTCAAAAACGTTTCAGGGGGCGCCCCTGAACTCCCTTCTCCCTATCGTTACCAAAGGTCGTCAACAACTGCTATTGGAATTTTGATTTCGAGCCTGAGTGACACAGAACCCCCCCCCCCCTAAACATTACTAAAGACCACCCTCCACCCAAAATTGCGTTCCAGAACAACAATTTCAATAAAAGTGCGTAGGAGAGCTTCCAAACCCCTCCCCCCTCCTAACATCCCCGAAGGTCGGCTAAAATTGCGTTTGGGGAGCTTCAACTTTGAAAAACTGATCGCTACCTAACGGTGCCAAAGATGGCTTTCAATCTCGGTTTTTAACACTTAAATTTCAAAAATTTTCCAGGAACATGTCCCGAATCTTCTTTACCTAACATAACCGAAGACAATCCAAAAATACGTTTTTGGAGTACAAAATGTCGAAGAATTGCCGTGCGAGGGTCACCAAGTCTTTCCTCTGCCGAACGTTACCAAATATCGTCTAAAACAGCTTTTTAGAACTATAATTTCAAAACACTTTCGGGGAAGGGACCCCGGACCCCCTCCCCCCCAACATTACCAAACCTTTGTCTAAAACTGCGTTGTTGGAGTTTGAATTTCGAAAAATTGCCACGTAAGAGAAACTGAAATCTTTCCTCTCTCTAGCATAACTAAAGGTTGTCTAAAACTGCATTTTTAGAACTACAATTTCGAAAAAGTTCCGAAGCAGAGTCACTCAGCCACCCTTTTCCTGACATAATCGAAGCAATCAGCAATTGTGCTTTTAGAGTTTCAGTTTCAAAAAATTTCCACGCCAAGGTCACAAAGCCTCTCCTCTCCCTAAAATTACCAAAGATCGACAAAAACTGCAAATTCGTAAATTTTCCGGGAGAGAAAACTAAGGAACCATTATTTTTGAGTCAATATTATACTTACGATGGGGGTCGTATTGCTTACATCGAGTAATGATTCCCACGCTAATTAAAATCTGCGTTCTCTCTTTCTCTCTGTGTGTGTATTTTAAAATATATTAAGGGGAAAAAGGTGGGATGAGCTTGCTAAAACTCATACCCTTTTCTCTTAGATTTTTTTTATCTCGTGATGGCCCTGAAAAATTGAATGTTATCATTTTAACTGGGGCTTATGCATAAATTACAAATGTTGCAAACACATGCAATAAATAGAACCAATCTGGTAGCCGTGACACTCAAATTTGAAGTTCTGAGCAAGCAGCTAGACTAATTTTAGTATTAGCAGCGATTAGTTGCAAGATCCTAAATTTATTAGAAAAAATTATTCCTTGTACTTTTAATTGCTGTCGTAAATGTAAGCGTTCGTTTTTGCATCTGTTGTAACTTTTTTTTTATCTTAAGCAACATTATTTTGTTGAATTGTTTTGATTGATTCATTCACTCATTAAATTATTGCAAATGATGTAAATTTAACTGGGAATGCGTGACTTTAAAAAGTGTTATGTTTAACCTAATTTAAAAGCAAGAGCTGTGAAATTTGGGGGGGGGGGGGATTTCGCGCCATTGAGCTTACGAAGGATGGGCAACCATGTGCTAAAGGGGTGTAATAACATTCTTGAAATCAATATTTAGTAGCCAATAACGACGCCACTTCCTTTCGAAAAAAAATCGTGTTGTCGACGAGAAATTCGCGTCAGCTCTAAAATCCGTTACTCGCGAAAAATTCACGTTATAGCCCTTTCGCGTAAGCCGAATCGCGTTGTAGCGGGAGTCGACTGTACTTTACTTCCAGTAACCAGTTAACATAAGAGTTCTAAGAAATTATTAAAAACAGTCTTAAAGACATATCTAATCATGATAAAACTAAAAAGTTTGTATGGAAATAATTTTGAATTAAATTTTCAAGCAATATAATTATTGTTGCAAGAATAAAAAGTAATAGTGAAAGTATAGAAGTAATGTAGCTTTACTTACGTAAATAATAGACATATTCATGTAAAAAAATGAAACCCTTTAACAACCAGTCATATTGAGCTATTTTCTAATCAAGAATTTAAGTTTTAATTAATGAATACAGTATTTTAACAAAAAAAAAATAATTAAAAGATTTACTTATGTGCACAAGGTAACTCAATTTCAAATGATTTCATTATTTGTTGTAAAAAAATCTTAGATTACTTTCGTGAAAAACAACATTGGAATGAAAAAAACAATCAATTTCAAAATATGTATGTATATAACTTATTTTTTTAGAAAAAGAATTTTTAAAGTCTGAAAAAACCCTTAGTACTTGTATAATCTGAGGCGACAGCGAATAATACAATGGCAAAAAGTTGATTTTGATTTAAGATTCAAATTTTGCAATTAAATTAAAATTGCGAAGAAGTAATAACCCTTAAACTTATCAGTATTAATTTAAAAAACAAAGATTTCTTCTTAAATTGTGATTACAGTATGCTATTTACTGTAAGACGACGAGTAAAAGCAAAAATCTAAGGCATTAATGATGGCTTTCTCTTTGCCTGTAGGGTTGTTTATTTTATGTAGCATGGAATGTGTGAAAGGAAAATTCAAGCAACATAAACAACTTTACAGACACAGAAGTAATCTGGGAAGTTTATCCCCCCCACCCAACTGTGGTTAATAAGTTAAGATTCATTATTTTGACGTTGAGGAAAAAGATAAACAAATAAGCTGACGGTATATAATTGCCTCATTAATTCTACTTCTTTTTAAACAGATAAATGGTGGAAAATGCGTAGCAAATTAAGGTACTTAATTTTGCAAAGCAACAAAAAGATTTTTTTTCTTCACTTGATCAATTTTCCCTGAATTTGTTATTTTTTCGAAATTCCCTCACTTTTCCCTGATCTCCCTGATCTGTCGCCACCCTGTAAACGTTAACTGAATCTTTATTTTGCCTCTTCGACGAAAGAAAGCGAAATTTCAGAAAATTTCCCGAGTTTAAACGGGGCAGAATCGTTGGCCTTCGTGAAGCTGGATTGTCTTATCGTGCAGTAGCCGC
Source organism: Uloborus diversus (assembly GCF_026930045.1). Classification (NCBI taxonomy): domain Eukaryota; kingdom Metazoa; phylum Arthropoda; class Arachnida; order Araneae; family Uloboridae; genus Uloborus; species Uloborus diversus. The sequence goes on along the minus strand of NC_072733.1, from coordinate 215,727,198 downwards.
TCGTGTGCAGCGTAACAGCAGCACATTCAAGCGTGTTTGGAAGCAGTGGACGGACGAGGGTCGGACAGCTCGGAAATCCGGGAGTGGACCCCGAAATGCGACGTCAGCTCACGATGACAGACACCTGGTGCGTATGGCGCTGACGGACCGCACAGCTTCTTCTAAACAATTGGCAGCACAGTGGTCAACAGCTACAGGTGTTTCATTGTGTGCTTCATCAATTCGGAGACGTCTGATGCAGCGTAAGCTTCACGCAAGGATTCCTTTATACAAGATTCTTCTCACGCAAAACCATCGCCGCCTGCCGCTACAATGGGCCAAGGTGCATAGGAGCTGGCGTGCTGATTGGCAGCAGGTCGTCTTTTCTGACGAATCCTGCTTCAATTTGTGGCACCATGATAGCCGAATTCATGTCAGGCACTATGCTGGTGATCGGCACTTTCCGGAGAGCATTATCGAACGCCACAGTGGACGAACACTCGGAGTTATGGTCTGGGGTGCCATAGCATATCATGGACGATCACAATTGCTACAAATTGTGGGCAATTCGAACAGTACCCGATACATAAACGAAGTTTTACAGCCCCAAGCTATTTCTTTCTTGCAAGGATTGCCAGGGGCTGTATTCCAGCATGATAATGATCGTCCACGTGTCGCCAGGACTGTCAAATCCTACCTTGATTCGCAGCAGGCACAGCTTCTTCCTTGACCTGCATATTCCCCGGATATGTCACCGACTGAACATGTGTGGGATTTCGTTGGGCGGCGTCTCGCTCGTGATCCTCGTCCTGTTGCTTCGACAGACGAACTTTGGTTGCGCATACAAACGATATGGAATACTCTTCCGTAGCAGATATTCAAACTCTGTGTTACTCCATGCCGAGTCGTGTAGCAGCTAGCAGCTCTTATTGCGGCGCATGGTGGCCACACAAAATACTAATTTCTATCTCTTTTTATTGTTTGCTTGGTTTGAAAATGTAATCATTTTTTTGTACCATTACCACTCAACTGTGTATTAAATTTCATTTAACTATGATGCTTCCTTCATGGTGTTGCAATTTTCACAAACAGGAGTGTACGTGTCGTGTAAACATTAGTGAACACGTTCATATATGAGTAGATACATGCATACACGTGCCTACTCAAGTATATACGTATATACACGAGTATATAAGCATGTATACGTAATTACCTACAGGAGTGTATACGTGTCTACACGAGTATATACTTGTCACGTGCATGAACGGTATATACACGTGTAATCTAACATCATATGAGTGTATGCACTTGTATCTCTAGTATATATGTGCATACCTGAGTATATACGTGTACAATAGACGTATACACGCATATATAAGTGTACATACACACATACGAGCAGACTTAGATAAAATCAAAAGCTTTCTGCGAACACAAATCCTAACCGGAAAATTTTCTGCAAATAATTATTTTGCATAACTCACCCTTGAATAAAAAATTAAGTTTATATTCAAATATGAAAGACATAAAAAAAAGTGCTTTAGATCATTTATTTATTATTTTTTTTACAATAACATATATAGTTTGCTTATTTTTCACCAACTGAGGAAAACTGCCAAAACCATTATTTTTTTTACACATGATCTTTAAAAGGCTTTTGGAGAAGGGCTTTAACAGAAATAAACTCTGGGATTTTCTTAAAAATTCCCTTAAAAAAAAAAAAATTAAGCAATCACGATTGCTTATTGCTTTCATTTGACCGTCCTTGAGGTCCGGTTCCTTTTTCAGAATGGACCAGGGGCCTCTGCAGCACCGCCGTTCACCGGAGGACGGAGCTGCTCCTCTGGTCCTAGCCGCCACTAGCAGCACTGTCCACTGGAATCCCTTCCTCCTAGGCGGTGGCGTCCATATCCTGCATACACACACTCCTACATACACACACGTCTACACACAAACAAGTCCTTACACACATACGCACACGTAACCGCCCAGGAGGAGGGGCAGGCTTAGGAGGACATGAGCCGTTTCTAGAAACAATAGCCTCCAATGAGTAGGGTCCTGTCGCAACTCGTGATTGCGAAAAGCATAATTTGAATTCAAAGTGTCAGAATTCAAATTAGATATATATACACACACATATATATATATATATATACATTTTTTTTTTAAAATCAATGTTAGCAGTTTAGCAGTTTGAAAAAAAATTTCTGCAGAGATTAAAATTTTCTGCGAACGTAGTTCGCGCGTTCGTCTATATTATGCAAAACTGCATACGAGTATACACGAGTTAATTCGTGGATACATCCATTGCGTGTTTACGTGTCTACTCTCTCTCTCTCTCTATATATATATATATATAGTGAAGCACGAGTATTTTTTTTTATATGTATGTATACGTGCAAACACGATTATATACCGTACAGTTAGGTGTATACACCTGTACATGCATGTACGAGGGCTGTTCAATAAGTAATAAGACTAAATTAACAAAAAATACAGAACAACTTTAATCGTCGTTATTTACATGATTTTTTTAAGAATAACTTCTGTAGGACTAAATGCATTTATTCCAACATTCTGTCCACTTCTTAAAAAGTTGTGAACGTTAAGTTCGTGAGAGCTATATCAAAACCGCCTCAGAAGAGTACAGACATGCTTTGCTGCTTTCAAAATGTTTGCCTCGTAATGGTTCCTTAAGTTGAGGAAACAGCCAGAACTGACAGATGTAAAATAATTCTGAGATTCTCCTAGATAATAATAGCAGCAGTGTTAATCATTGTCTCTGTGATGGACGTTGAAGATGGTCCCTCAGGTTCAATACCTTCCATATCCTGCCTGCCTTCCTTAAAAGCTTTATGCCAGCAAAATGTACGGACTCTAAGCATTGCTTCATCATTGAAAACTCCACGTATCATATCAAAGATCTCCGATGCTGATTTTTTCTGACGAAAACCAACTTTAATCGCATAACTTTGTTCTAACGACGCTTCCATTTTGACTGTTAGATTTTTAATTTAAACTTTCACAAAAAGTGAAAGAATCACTTAATTTAAAAAAAAAAAAAAAAAATTACGTTTTTGCATCATGCAGAATCAATCCCTTTTCGATGTAAACATTGCATCACGTTGTGACCTCATGTGTGCGATCGGTTGCAATGACTCAGTCAAGTGAATGAACTTTTGGGTGAACCGAGTCACCAGTTCATTGTATCTTATAACCGCGAGAATTTTTTATAGATTGAGTTACTTTTTGATTGGCAACATATCTAACTTTCTTGCATTGGCAACACATCTTGTGTTTTGCATATTCTTAATTTGAAAGCCATGTGAAGACCTTTAAATACTTCGAGCGATCTTTTTCGCTCTCTCTCTCTCACCTCACATAGCCGCAAAATGTGTTGTACGTGATTTCGTGATGTCTGCCAGTGCTCTTTACTCCTGGCAGGGCGTTATACAACGTGATGTCAATTTTAAAGTCATAAAACGCCTTTAGGCCTATTTTTGTATGTTACGTTAATGCCTTATATTCCATTGGAATCAGCATGTTCGTAAAACTGAATGTTTCGTTGTATTTTAGCGGCTAATCTTTGTCTATTCTTCTAAATGTTTTTTAAATATCAATGAAGATGTTGTTCGTCAACTTTAGTAATCCTTTGAGGATAATAAATACAGATTTTCCATGAGGAAAAATGCTTCACGTGTTTTTCTTTTTCTCCAACTTCAGGCTATGGACATTTTCTTTGCAAGTTCACTTCTACTAGCGGTGTAGTAAGTCTAAATTTCACTACACATAATGCTCACAAGTGGTTATGGGCCCAGGTCACCTGGACTTTGCAATTCCTGGCCATAACCTGAAGAACTTGGAAAATTTGAATTTTTATGCTCTGAAGAATTTTTAAAACATCGTGAAATTTTGAAAGTATGGAAGTCCCTACAATACTTTTACTAAATGCCAATAATTGGAATACTTGGAAGAGAAACATACAAGTTGTCCTGCGTCATTCGGGCAGCTGGGAATTCATCGAAGCTGACGAAAAAGAAAAGAAACTTGAAGAAGAAAAATTGACGTTCCGAGATAAAGCGGAAATAAATCTTAGAAGAACTCGAGCTTATACTACTATTTATCAGTTCCTGTCAGAAGAATTCAAGCCTCTCATCGAATGCACTACTGAAGGAAAGATAGCTTGGGAAATCTTGTGCAAGTATTTTGAACCTGACACCCGTGCCAGATTAATATCCCTGTTGGATAAATTTTTTCAAGTCAAGTTTCAAGAAGGCAAAACTGTTGGTCTTTTCATCTGCCGAGTGAAAGCAGCTGCGTCACAATTAAAAGAAGTTGGCCATGCGATGTCCGACCTTTACATAGGTTTCCAGTATATCCGGAGTTTACCCCCTGAGTTTGCATCCATTGTACAGCAAATCTACAGATGGTCTGACGTGGACTTTACCCCATTGAAAATAGAACAAGAACTGTTGCTCGAAGCAAATAGAATTTCTGAAATGAACGTTCCACTACAGACACCTGCTGTGTATGTGACCGTTCCGAATTCGCTACCTGCCGGTAAGATCCATCCTTGTAAAAGTAGTTGTAAACCTGTGTCAAATTTTAGTAAAAATAGATTTAAAGGGAAATTTAATTTTTGTGGGATTTTTGGGCATAAAAAGGTTGATTGTTTTAAATTTAAGGCAAAGTCAAATTCTAAAAATTTAACTCAAGTGTCTTCTAATTCTCAACATAATGTGAGTGAAATTAATGAGTCAGAAGCTTTGAATATTACTTCATCTGATTCAGACATAACGTGGATTGCCGATTCTGGAGCTACGCCACATGTCACTAAAAATAAAAATCTTTTCTCTGATTTTAGGCCAGTTAATAACTTAAAAATGTCTATGGCTGTTGACGGTAAACAAAGCAATATTTTAGGGGTTGGTACAATTCAATTGTTGGTCAAAATTAATGGTAGACATAGGAAAATTATCTTGAAAGATGTTCTGTACAATCCTGAAATCCGTCGTAATTTATTGTCATTATCTAAATTGGAACAGGAAGGTAACAAATTTGTTGGTCATAATACCATTCTTAAAGTTTATGACAAAAATTGGAATCAATTATTTTATGCAAAGCGTAGAAATGACATAAATTTATATTTCTTTAAGCCTAATAGATATTTGTATTTGAAAAATAGTGAACATTGTGATAATTCTGAGCCTGTTTGTAACATTTCTGAAAAAATTGGTAAAATTTCACCTGAAGATTTATGGCATAAGAGATATTGTCACATTAATTATGAATATATTTCTAGAACTAGCAAAAACAATAGTGTTAGAGGTCTTCCTGAATTGAATAAAAATGTTAACTATTGTGAAATTTGTAAATATACTAAAGCTAGGAGTATTTCTTTTAAATCGATTGGGGCCGTGAGATCTTCTAAACCTTTAGAGCTTATACACATGGATGTAGGTGAAGTCCCAAATTTAACTTTGAGGGGAGAGAAATATTATTTATCCATTATGGACGATTTTTCAAAACGCGTTGCTGTATACCCTATGAAATTGAAGTCGGATGTTTTCAATATTTTTGTAAGATTTTTAAATCGTAATGAAAGGCTTTTAGGGAGGAAAATTAAATCAATTCGTACAGATGGGGGGAAAGAATTTTGCAATCAAAATTTTGAAATTTTCTTGAATAACCGTGGCATTAGGCATGAGAAAACTAATCCCTACACACCAATGATGAATGGCATAATTGAACGGTTTAACCAGACATTAATGGGGGGAGTTAGAGCACTTTTAAAAGACAGTAACTTACCTTCGAAATTCTGGGGGGAAGCTGCATTTTGTTTTTCTTATGTTTGGAATAGGTCTTGTCATGGGAGCAATCATACCCCGTTTGAACTGTTTTTCAATAAAAAGCCTAACGTGAAACATCTCAGAACTTTTGGCTGTTTAACTTTTGTAAATGTTCCAAGCCAGAAAAGAAAGAAATTGGACGATAAATCTAAACCAGGAATTTTGTTAGGTTACGCTCAAAATACAAGAGGTTATCGTGTCTGGCTGGAAGACGAACAAAGAATCATAGAAACATGTAATGTCAGTTTTGATGAGGGAACTAAAGGGGCAGATGTTGTACTAGGTTCTGGATCAAGTAGTCCAAGGGTTATGAAATACTTACCTGACAATTTTGATTATGAATATCCTGTAACTTCAAATCAGGGAGTGGATGAGCTTTCCGGTGATAGTCCTAGTGATGAATTAAAACCTTGTTCCGAAATTAATTGGTTGCGTCAAGCTGTTCCTAGACCATCAGGTGATAGAACTGATATTTACTATAGGATTGAAGGTTCAAATATTCGCTTGCGTTCTTTAAATGAAGTTATTAAATATTGTAATGATAACAAAATTGAATTTGATGAATCATATTTTGACTTTTCGGGCAAAAATTTAAAAGAGGGAAAGGTAATAGAAATTTTAGAGGGAAATCTTGCTGAAATTAAACTTCCATTAAATTTTAAAGAAGCCATTAATTCTAGGGAATCTAAACATTGGATTAACGCGATGGATCAGGAAATACAAACCATATATAATCGCGGTGTATGGGAGTTAGTGGATCCACCTGAACATAGTAAAATTTTGGGAAATCGGTGGGTATATACGGTAAAAGAAGATCAGCATGGGAATATTGTGAAATACCGTGCTCGGTTATGTGCCCAAGGTTATCTTCAGGAAGCTGGAGAATCATTCCAAGAAGTTTTTAGCCCAGTCATTGATTTTTCTATAATCAGATTGTTTTTCTGTATTTTTGTATGTCTTTTTAAATGGTGTCATCTGCATGTAGACATAAATAACGCTTATTTGTATGCTAATTTGGATACTAATGTATATATGAAACAACCTAGTGGATATGTACTAGAGCCTGGTAAAGTTTGTTTGTTAAAGAAAGCTTTGTACGGTTTACACCAAAGTGGTAGGATGTGGTACTATCAACTCCATGAAACACTTTTGAAAATGAACTTTTCTAGTTTAGATTGGTGTAATTGTTGTTACATATATAAAAATAAGGTTATTCTTCTTTTTTATGTTGATGATATCATACTTTTTGGCAAACTAAAATCTGATTTGAATGAAATTGTAAATTTTTTAAGAAATCATTTTGAATTAAAAATTTTGGGTGAAATAAGAAAACTTCTGGGTGTTGAATTTCAAAACATTGATGGTAATTGGTATATTCATCAGACAATGTATATTAATAAAATTGTCGAGTTGTATTCTAGTTATAATATTCCAATTAGTAATGTTCCTATTTCGGTTGGGGTGGTTTATTCAAAAATTGATTCGCCTACTAGTAAGTTAGAAATAGATAAATGTAATTCTTTACCATATCGAAATTTAATTGGCTGTTTATCCTTTTTGGCTAGTAGAACTCGTCCCGACATAACATATGCTCTGAATATATTTTCCCAATTTCAATCTAATTATGGTGAAAAACATTGGCATGGTTTACTTCGTCTTCTTGGTTATGTTTTGTATACGAAAAATCTTAAATTGAAGTTATCAAATATTTCAAATTTAAATATTAAATGTTATTCTGATTCAGATTGGGCAGCTAGTAGAGATGATAGGGTTTCAATGGGAGGTTACATCATTTTGCTAGATAATACACCTATCATGTGGAAAACCTTTAAGCATAAATGTATTGCTCTTTCCACTATGGAAGCCGAATATGTCACTTTGACAGAGGCTGCTAAAGAATTTGTCTGGATCATGAAAATTTTAAAAAATGAAAATTTGAATTTAATTTTGAAAAATTGTGAAATATTTTGTGACAACATTGCTGCAATAGATTTTTCCAAAAGTCCTATACAAAATCAAAGTAAACATATTGATATCAAGTATCATTTTTTGAGAAATTTAGTAAATGAAAAATTGTTTAAATTAATGTATGTGAGTTCTAAACTAAATTTAGCTGATGCTTTGACAAAACCTTATACCAAATCTCAACTTGGACATTTTTGTGACATTATTTTTGGGGGGAAAAATATATAACCTAAATTTGAACTTTTTGGGCGTGTAAAATTTTTGTGAAATTCAATGGTGACTTTGTCAATTTGAATTTATTGTGAATTTTTCTGATTGTTGTGCATGTTGCAAAAATGGGGCCGCTTGTTAGATTTTTAATTTAAACTTTCACAAAAAGTGAAAGAATCACTTAATTAAAAAAAAAAAAAAAAAAAAAATACGTTTTTGCATCATGCAGAATCAATCCCTTTTCGATGTAAACATTGCATCACGTTGTGACCTCATGTGTGCGATCGGTTGCAATGACTCAGTCAAGTGAATGAACTTTTGGGTGAACCGAGTCACCAGTTCATTGTATCTTATAACCGCGAGAATTTTTTATAGATTGAGTTACTTTTTGATTGGCAACATATCTAACTTTCTTGCATTGGCAACACATCTTGTGTTTTGCATATTCTTAATTTGAAAGCCATGTGAAGACCTTTAAATACTTCGAGCGATCTTTTTCGCTCTCTCTCTCTCACCTCACATAGCCGCAAAATGTGTTGTACGTGATTTCGTGATGTCTGCCAGTGCTCTTTACTCCTGGCAGGGCGTTATACAACGTGATGTCAATTTTAAAGTCATAAAACGCCTTTAGGCCTATTTTTGTATGTTACGTTAATGCCTTATATTCCATTGGAATCAGCATGTTCGTAAAACTGAATGTTTCGTTGTATTTTAGCGGCTAATCTTTGTCTATTCTTCTAAATGTTTTTTAAATATCAATGAAGATGTTGTTCGTCAACTTTAGTAATCCTTTGAGGATAATAAATACAGATTTTCCATGAGGAAAAATGCTTCACGTGTTTTTCTTTTTCTCCAACTTCAGGCTATGGACATTTTCTTTGCAAGTTCACTTCTACTAGCGGTGTAGTAAGTCTAAATTTCACTACACATAATGCTCACATTGACAACTGGCTGCGTCTTGTAGGCGCTTGCCAACAGGCTTCAATTAAAACACGTGATACTCAAGAACACGAGTCTGTACACGCCAACTATCGGTATATTTTGTTAATACAGACAACAGACAATTCTCATGCCACGGGAATTAACGTTCCGATGAGTGGTTTCGCGGCAGTAAAATTAGTCTTATTTCTTATTAAACAGCCTACGTATACGCGAGTATATAAGCTTATGTGTGCCTACAAAGTGAATCCAAGCTCTAAAAAAATCTAAGGGGTGTGAGAGGGGAGGATAAGAAGCAAAGAATTATAAGGAACTTACGTTCACTGACGCGCTACATGCACACAAAGCCAGAAACTGATGGATGCGAAACAAATCACAAACTTGTTACACAAAGATGATTTTACCCAACATTTTAGTTTTTAAGAAATATTTAGAGCAGTTGTTAAAAGTTACAGCCTGTAGTAGCTCTAATACAAGCATCGCAACAAAGGCGCAGCGCCTGATGGAAGTTTTTCAAAAGTATCGTCAAGATCGGACTGGCTATGTGGGTATTTGAATAAATGCCCGGTGCATAGCTTCAAAAGGTGCCGGTCGACCATCGTCGTTTTTCTTATGGAAAATTTTATTGTAATAATTTTTGTCAGTAGAGAAATGAAGAATTTTTTTTTTTTGTTTGCAATAGAAAATATCGGAAAGGGAAAAAAGCTATTTTTAGACTTCCCGTAATTTATTTCCGGGGGATTATTGGGGGGGATATTATTATCGGGACGGAGGAGGCGTAGAGAAGAGATGGCCCTAGGGGCAGAGGGTTTAACTTCCCTTCACACCACTCACATTACAACGTAGATCTTGCAAATGAGACACATCTGTTTTTTATTCATCAGCAGAAAATTACCCTGCTTTAGCAATATACAGTACTCAACAGTCAACCGTTGATCCGTATACGGCTTCCATTCATCCAACATAGTGCAAAACGCTATTTTTTATTTTTTTTCATAAACTTGACCAACACAAAGTCATTAAGGACTATGTGATTGGTAATTTGAATTGAAAAATAAAAATAATGTGTGAAAGGATAGAATTCCTTGCAAACTGATTTTTCACCTTTCAATAAGCAAACTTATTTAGTCAAAAAAAAAGGCTTAAAAACGTGCAAAAAAACACACAAAATCCTTTCTAAATGTATCCATAATTTTTATAAAGCAATTGATAAAGAATAAAATCCCAAAATTTAATATGAGAAATAAAAAAAATATAATTTTATAAAGGAACTTATCACTTCGCAAGAATCAGTCACTTATTTTGTAAATGAAACTTAATACAGTGCCCGCCACTAATAAAATCACTGGATTATGAAATCAGCCGCTTTATGGAATCAAATCTGGAAGAACAGAATCCTTTCTATATCGAAACATGTTAGGTTTATCCTTTAATAAAATCATCCTCGCCGTTTTATAAAATCAAACTTTTGGAGATTATATGTTAATAATTCTCTGAATAGAACTAGGATTTTATTTTTTCTTTCAAGGATTTAAAATATTGCTGCACTAATAAAATAACAAATTCCACATAAACAAAAACGGAAAAAAAAAGGTGAAGGTTGTGCGTTTTTTTTTCCTTGGGAAGTTGAATGAAAAAAAAAAAAAAAAGAAGAATGAAGCAGTCTCAAAAGAATTGTTTCAGAGTCATATATTTAGTTGGTGCTGCCTGTTTCCACTTCGCAGAACTGTTTCGACATGCAGCCCTGCTCACTGATCACTGAGTCAATCTGTTCGTGCTCATTCAGCTATCTACAGGGGTTGACAGTTCATTTTTACAATTGAGTTAAAATTATTAGCTAGCAAGTCGTGACGACTTGTGAAAGTTTAGTTCAAAATTTTGAATAAGCATGACAAGCTTCCTAAATGTAGTTAGTGTGATGCTGCAATTAAATTTGGGATTTCTCAATCTTTACTTTCAAATTCTCTTATTCAAACAACAACAAGTCAATATTTTAAGACCCTTGTGAAATTTTAAAAATGTACCTTATGTAAGTTAAAATGTCAACTGTATTATGCAACTGAACTAAAATAATGCAATACAACTCAACTAAAAATAAAATACAGCTAATCGTAATTTCTTTCTTTTTAAGAGTATTTATGCTTAAAAACCTTTTATTTTTTTTCAATGCATGAGTGCCGGTTTATAAAATCAGCCGCTTTATAAAATCAAATGTCCTCAGCACGAATGTGATTTTTATAAGCGGCGGGCACTGTATATGAAAAAAAAAGGACAGAAAATCATACTTATCAAAATTAATCTAAGAAAGGCAAATAACATAAAATATATCAGGGGTTCTCAAACTGGGTGGCGTGGCACCCCAGGGTGCCGTAGAAAGAGGCGAGGGGTGCCGCAAAGTGTCCATGTTACTGATATATTACATATTGAAAGCGCAAAATAAGCTCATATAGACCAATAAGGTCATCCTCCCATTGTTTGATTTAGTATGGTAAAAATTAGCTAGATCTCAACTTCATTGTCATCAGAAAAATTAACTGAGAGATTATAAAAGTTTTATCAACAAGCAATTTTTAATTACCAGACAACAATGTAGCAAACGTTATTTCAGAAGAGACATGTCAAAACTACCTGATCTTATTTTTTGATATCTTTTGTTTCTACATGGATCACTGTACATTACTAGTTTGAAAAAATGTTATTAAGTGTTCTTGCAGCCTAATTTATGTAGTTGACAAATTCAAAAAGAAAAATGTCCTTGTATACCATCATTTTTTCTTGTGATTAAATAACCTAGGTAAGTACATTGTGGGTCAATAAGACCATATTCACTTTATTTTCACTCCAGTGCCTTTATAATAAGACCCCAGAGTATCAGATGAAGGGTATGATCTTATGCTGTATGTGCAGAAATTAATATATATATATATATATATATATATATATATATATATTATTTGCCCCGAATGTGTCGATTGACCTTAAGTTTCCTTTCTGTTTAAGTAAATATGAAATTTTTGGTAATGCTTTTGAGGTTTTCAAAATGTGTTTTAATGTTCATGTTTTTATGCTGGCTTTTTTTTTCCTCAATTCTTTTTAGTTTGATGATAGTTTTTTGGCAATATTTTTTTTCGTCTTCAACTTGGCATGAAGTAATCCTTGCCCACAGAGTTTTCCTTATAAGGAACCCGTGTTTCACCCGTATAAATCGTCTTTGTTAAAACTGCTAAGAAACAAAATGAAAACTTCAATTTCCCCTTGGTTTCATTGTGTTCTTAGTTTTCATGAGTCATCTCGTAAATATGCAGAAGCTGGATCCAATTCAAATATAAGTGAGCGATATACCAGTTTATGAACCTTAAGGTCGCCTCATTTGGCGCACTTACCTTAAATAATAGAAATAGACTGGGATGTTGTGAGAAAGTTCTAAATATTTAAAGGTACCGCGAATCAAAAAAGTTTGAGAACCCCCCCTGAAATATATTATAACTTCTTTTTTTTTTTTCACTCAAAGCTGAAAAGGATTAGTGTGGGCATGTGTCCACAGAAGTGTTATCCCCATGTGTCCACTCTAACCCCATGGAGCATTTTTTTTCTTTTAAGCCTTTTAATTATTAATCAAAATTATACACTGCAGAACTGAATATCAAAACATATATTTAATACATTTATCTACAATATATCTCTTCTTTTACTTGAAATAATTAAAATAGTCCACTCTAATAATTAAGAGAAAATCCAAAATTTACTTTTCCACCATGAATACCTTCTTTTGTAAATTGCTACTAATCTATCAAGTGTTTTCTCAGGAAAATACACATGGAAGTGCATCTTGATGTTGTCATTATGAATAAATTAACAGAAAAATTTTATTAAAAAAAAAAAAAAAATAGAATTATTCCAGATGTCTACACTAGCCCCCTTCCCCTCAATTGAAATATTTTTTTTTTGTCATTTTTATACACTATTATATATCTTCCCATAACAGTGAAATCCATTAAGGCAAAATGCTTATTTTTTTTTTTTTTTAACTTATCCTATTCTTGTAAGGCTGGCATTTTTTGCTTTCTGATATTACTTGCCTAACTTACTGTTCGCCCAATCCAAAGTTGCGGGTGTGACATTTACACTAACTAAATTAGTCATCAGCAAAAATATTTTAGAGTATAGGTTTCAATTTTTATATTTTTCAATAAAGATTACTTGCAGGTACATTGATGCCAATTTGCAAGTTGATTGATATTTTATTTATTTTTTAAAAAATTAATTTCTACCCGTTGCGGGTGTGACATAAAAAGGACATGCATTTTCACCTTGCGATCAAAACATTCAAAACTCTGTGAATTATATCAACTGATCGAACTGGTTTTTTTTTTATGTTAGACAGTAATACTTAACTAATTATTCTATACAAAAATTTAGATACTCACTCAATTAGTTTCACTGTAAAAAATATTCAAAGTTGCCGTTGCGGGTGTGACACCCCGTTGCGGGTGTGACTTGTGTGGCCAATAAAATAACAACATACACAAATAGTTATCAATCAGACATTTTATGATTAGCACAGTAATAAATAAGAGAAATTGCAAATAACTAAGGAAATTTTTTTTACATAAATCTCATTTCCAATCTAGAATTGATGATTTCAGGGGGTGTTAGTTTTCTTATTACAATGTTCTGTTTCTCCCATGATATGTCTGAGTGATTGGGACAGATGTATACATGTTCTGAAGGGTTTTTTCTCCAAGTGTTCTACTTGTATGTCTTCTCCATCTATTTGCTTGATTTGACCTTTTTTTTTTTTTTTTTTTTTTTTGAGGTAGAAAACAAAACTAATTCTACAAAATCTCTAATAGCATTTATATTACCAAGGGAGATCGTTTCCGACTGAGGCAGCAATGAAACTATCTTCAGTGTACTTTCTACAGTTAGTGCCTGCCACTTGAATTGTACCCATATCGATCGGTACAACATGGTGTACCGATTGTAAGTTTGGTATAGCTTTGTACAAGGCAGCAGCGTGCGTGAAGCATTTTTGCAACATCTTTTGTGATATCGCTCTCCGCAGAATAAAGTACTCTGATTTTTTTAAGAGCCTTTTCTGCTCAAATGGCAAAATCCGATGCAGAATTGACTGTTGCTCTACGCTGTAGAACGGCAAGTGACACCTTTTTTTTTTTTGTTACCGCACCAACACCATCCACAGCTCCTTATCTATGAGTCCTTGCAAAGTATGACCATGCAATTTTAATGTTGTAGTCTTTATGGTTGTATGACATTAACAGAAGATTGTACCTGTCTATGGATTGCATTACCAAAGGTTTGAGCTCTTCAAAAAATTGCCATCGACTCCGTTTCTGCAGCTGGAGATGGTGTGGCCCCTTTTGTCAAAGATTTCTTTCTCTTGCTACACTTTCTCTGCCTCTCATTCTGGTTTTGCCTCTACATTTTCTTTTTTTTCATGGCCACAGATGTAATTTTTTAAAGTAGTTTCTTCGTAATTTCTATTCTTGCTTTGTTTCTTTCCCTTTCTTTTAGAAAATATTCCGAGTATTTCGCCGAGTTTTCTTTCATCTTTTTACGATGATTTCGGAATCTTTCAGTGCTGTTCATTCTTCTGCAAAAAAAAAAAACAAATGTGTAAAGTGAATAAATATAGCACTACAAGTCCCAGAATATATTGTTGAACATGTTTTTTTTTTTTTTTCTGAAGATCTTTGAATTTTTTAACCCCAAATGAAATTAAAAACATTAAGTTTTGATTCATTTAAAACTTTAACTGACAGAATTTTATACAAAGTTTTTTTTAATAAATATTTTAATAAAAGTTTCATTACTATTTTTATTACTTCTTTATATTTATTTTGAATTTGAAGTAAAAAATAATCTGTCCCTAATATTACATTATTTGTTTTAAAAAGTAAAGGGGGAAAAAGTCAAATGCTGAAAGCAAAATTATACATTTTTATACATATTAAAAAAGATAAAATATTGTTTTGGTTTTTTTAAGTTTTATTTAAAAAAAAAAACAAATCTTACCTTATTGAATAGTTGCCTTAATTATAAATCAAGAAATACAAAAATGTTTCTTAGGAGAACCAATAATATAGAATACCCAACTAAATAAATCAACTGCACATGCTCTAAAGATACTAATTTTGAATTAACTGGGGGTCTAGACAAATAAGTCAAAGGCCAAAGGTTAGGTCAAAGGTTAAAACATTAGTGCTGTCATCTACATGCATTCCAGAATTACATTTGTGTTTAATTTAAAAAGATGTTGCGGGTGTGACTTTAACTAAATGTCACACCCGCAACAGGAACAAGTCACACCCGCAACGCTTAATAACTCCAATTAAAACATTA
The DNA here is from genome assembly GCF_026930045.1 of Uloborus diversus. Classification (NCBI taxonomy): domain Eukaryota; kingdom Metazoa; phylum Arthropoda; class Arachnida; order Araneae; family Uloboridae; genus Uloborus; species Uloborus diversus. The sequence goes on along the minus strand of NC_072733.1, from coordinate 215,711,893 downwards.
ATTAATTTTTTTTCTGTTTGTTATTCAAAGTACTTTAGTAAACTATTTTAGAATACAAAGTTTCAAAACTTTTAGGTAAATAAATTTTTCTGTGGAAATATAAATGCATTTTTTTGTTGCGGGTGTGACACAATAATTAAGAATAATTAAATATGCTTACCTTTTGTAGTGAAGATTAGTAGACATTTCTCTTCAGGAAAAAACTGTTGCTAATGAATGTCAGATTATGTGTGAAACTTTATAGATTTCTAGAATTATTTGTTCAGCTGTAATAGACCATGCAACATAAGCAGTTTTGCTGCAATCTAGTTCGTACTGATATAATTCCACTTTAGTAATTAAAATAAGAATGTTAATGACATAAATGAAATTTTTTTTCAATAAAATATGAAATAGTATACTTTTAACAGTGTGTATGCAAAATTTCAACCATATTGAATGAAATTTGAATTTTCATCCTCATGTCCACTTTTTTTTGGATTGGGCGTGTTATGCTAATCATAAAGTTTGCAATATAAAGGGACATTTTAATGCTCTGTGACACATATGTGATAATTTTGATATTTATTCAGTTTTACTTATGGCATTAATAATATTAAAGTGAGACTGGGGACAGTTGATCCCATTTTTTGTTGGAGCTTATAAAGTAAGAAATAACACCGTCAAAAAAGCACAAATTGCAGATTATTACAGACGTGTTTTGGCATTACATGGCCTTTTTCAATGCAAAAAGTAATGAGCTTATGGATGAAAAGACATCCGACAAAAGCCAAGAGCAGATAAGCGTACAGCTTAAATGATAAAAATAGCCAATTAGTCAGACACCAATGAGAAAATTATAAACCAATAAGGAACCAATAGGAATGCAAACAAAGACCAAGAGCTCTCTCTGAGGTACAGTAAAACCGAAAGAAAGAATTCAATTGGACAAAGATTAAGCCAAAGCTTAAACAAAAAGAAAATGTCACTAACCGTGAACCCCAAGAAAGGAAAAGCTGAATGGAAGAGAAAAACACCAGGAAATAAAATAAACATTTTCAGAAAAGGAAGAAATAAAGACCAATAGAAGAAAAGGAGGGGGTGTCAACCATGACAAAAAAGTAAAAAAGAAACAAAGCAAGATAGATAAAACTGAATGGAAGAATAAATAAGTATGCAATATAGAAAAAAAGGATGGGAAAAGGACAGTGTTAAAGATATGAGAGCCAGACATTGGAAAAATATGAAACTGCTTTAAGATAATTAACTAAGTTCCTCAAAATATAGAAAGATTCCCATAAGTCAAGATCTGATGAATTGAGGCATTTTTGGATAATCCGATAAGATCTTGGTGTCTGGCTAATCCGGTATTTTTACCGTTTAAGCTGTACGCTTATCTGCTCTTGGCTTTTGTCGGATGTCTTTTCATCCATAAGCTCATTACTTTTTGCATTGAAAAAGGCGTTCCCTGCAACGCCGAAACACGTGTCAGCAGTACTTTTTTGACGTTGTCATTTCTTACTTTACTGTTCAGCACAAAGTTATTTATTTATCTTATCACTTTTGTTTGATTCAATGAAACGTCAAAGGTTACATCTCGAGAACAGATCCCCCCCCCTCTCAAAATGCTAGACCGTTTTAAATATTTATATAATAGAATTAAATATTATTTTTAAGAAAAGCCAAAACTTGGTAAAATAATCAAGCATTCTTTGTGTACAGAGACTTGATCCCAGTCTGCAGGAGACTTGATCCAGGGAGCAAAAGAGTGCTTATATGTATTTTCGCTTAGTGCTTACATGTAAATGCAAGTCAAACATTTTACATGGTTATTATTTACTCATTAACCCCCTTGCGGTTGGACAGTCCCAAAATTGGGTCATTCCATATCAAATCGATCAAAAAAGTAAGATTTTCAAGTTGATCCCTTCCGATTTTTCTAAAATTTTACACAGGGGTAGTGTTTGGTAATAAAAGTAAAAACCCAAATTTTTAGATTTTTAATACAAATATTCTTTGATAGGGGGTCATTACAAAAAGTCGAATTTTGGTAGACGGAGTAGCTTTTGAACACACATAACTTTTGTTCTAATTGAACTACATGCAAAAACTTGATACCATTTTAAAGCTCTTAAAACGTGCTTTAAGATGAAACAAAAATGCAATCTTAAATTTTGAAGGTTATTCAAAATTACCTTTGACCTTGAATATTTCCAAAAGTTATAATTTTAAATATCTGAAAAAAAATATATTTTGTATTAAAGGTCAAGACTCAGAAGATTTCCAAGTGGCCAGTGGTCACTTGGAAAAGTGGTGGCTACTAAGACCCAAAAAACTTAGTGGCCACCATTGTCACCGAGTTTTGATGTAAAAACTGGAGGGGGGATTTTACTACTTTCATAAAAAACAAATAATTACAACTTTACAGAGTTAAACATACATTGGAAAATTTAAGGTAGGTTTTTAATTCTTTTTTGCAAAAAAAATAGATAAACAAACTAATGAGAAGTTGCCAGGAAACTGCATTTTAGATGAAATAGTTGTAGTTTATCGTAAAGTCTTTGAAGAAGTGAGGATCAAATACAATTGCTGATAAAATTTCACTTTTATAGAAAATAACACATTAAAAAAAAAAGAAAAACAATTTCTGGCCGTTTCTATGTTATTTTCAGAAGTTTTCATTGAGATAGGCATCCAATTCTGTCTTTGAAAACTTAGGCAATTAATAGTCTTGTCTACTTCCATCTTGCGAATGACCAAACATGGCCACTGAACGAAAAATTTAAGATAATAGGCTTTTGAATTTGTTGCATAAAAGTAATTATAAATAATTTTAAACCTTCAAAGTGCTGATTTAGATAAAAGAGTTAGTTTTTAGCACATTCACAACCAAAGCCATAAGGATAAAACAATATTCTGAAGATAAAATTTAAAAGGAATTTTTTTTTTTTTTTTTTTTTCATTTTTTCAAGAAAATACAGTAGAGTAGTCTTAAAAATCGGAGTCCCGAAAGTTCCAGGTTCTGCTTAATCCGAGGTACTTATTTATATTTTAAGTTATATTTTTAGTAGCTCAAAATTTGATTTTCATTAAAATATGAAACTAGAAATATTTTTGCTGCTGTAAAACTTATATCCTACGTACAGTGTATGATAAAAATACCTTGAGAGGCTGGTTATGTTTTGGTTGCCTTTCCCACACAAATGCGAACGGATTCCGAGGAAAAAATAAGTTAACATTCGTTTAGACGCAACTAAAAGGAAACTTACATTGAAATTTGAGTAATAAATTTTCGTGAAAACAATTGTTCCTTTTCTTTATGCAAGGAAGTAAAAGGTACTCCTCCATATGTCTTCTGAGTCGTGTAAATTTTAAACCTGGAAGAATTTTCCGGATACTCCGAGGTGAGGCGATTCCCAATTACCTCAGATTTTCGAGACTCCATTGCAGTTAACAATCCAGGGGGAAAAACAAGGCACAGTTTGCAGAATGTTCAATAGTTTGCATTGAATTGCAATAGACATCCAATTCTGTTTTTGCAAACTTAGGCACTTAAAGAATCCTGTCTACTTCCATCTTCTTAGAAGTGACCAAATATAGCGTCTGCGCTAAAAATTAAGATTTAGGTTTTTGGATTTGTAACATAAAAATTATTATTGAATAAAAACTCTTCATTAAACATCAATTTAATTGAACAAATATAGCTTTTAGCACATTAGCATCCAATGCAATTAGGATAAGATGAAATTTTAAATACAAACTGCTTCATTTCGCAAGAAAATTATTTCAAATATTCATTTAATAAAAAAAGTAAATAAATAAAATGCTTTGCAGCAAATTTTGCATTATTTTCACTAGTTTGAATTTTAATAAAAATCAAATTCTGCTTTGTTTTTGAAAACATAAGCACTTAGTATCTTGCTTACTTCCAGGTATGAGTGACCAAATATGGCGTCTATGTTTCACAGGTAACTTAAAAGCATTGCCGTTCTTTTCAAAAAACGAACTCCCTTGAGCAACCTCCCCCCCCTCCCCTCAGTGTTTATCCTCAGGCGTATGCTTCCAAAGAAATTTATTTTTTTCCACCATTTTAAGTTTGTGCATAATTCCTGTTCATCCCAAGATTGTTTTTCATTAGGAACAACAGGGGTAAAAATGGCGACTGAAGACGTTTTTTAGGTTGCCACTTTTTCAAACTAGGTCGCCTGGTCGCGAGTGGCGACCGTGAATCTTGACCTTTATTTTGTATACACTATTATTTTCTTTATTTGTGCCAAGTTTCCATGTTGGGACAACACTGGGATCATGCATAATTTATTAATTTTTCATTTTGAAGGTCATTCGAATTGACCTTTGACCTTAGGTATTTCCAAAAGTTATTATTTTAAAAATCTCAAAAAATATATATTATGCATACTATTGTGTTCTTTATTTGTGCCAAGTTTCATGTTAGGACAATTAGAGGATCGGCTATAATTTAATGTTTCATGCAACGGATGTTTGATGATAAATTTGAAAAAATTGATATAGCAACCTTTGGCAGACGATAAAATTAGAAACGTAAAAATATTTTTAAATTATATTTGCTCTATTTTAAATATCGTCTGCAGATTGACTTACAGATGCTATTTTCCTTGCCTGTGATGGGGTAGTCCCGGGTTCGAATCCCGACTCGAGCATGGATGTACTTTCTCTCCTGTCCTTCCTTTGTGTGAATGTGTTGTTATGCAGTGATTGGTTGCCTGCCCTATTAACAGGTCCCTATGGCATGTGTGTATTGTGGAAGACGGACTTCACACCAAATTATGGCACAGTTGGAAAAATGAAGCAGCGCACCCCAAACTTCCAGCCTTGCTGGCACAAGACAACAACAACAAGGTTCTTCTCGATGAGTTGAATCAACTTCTTAGTTGATTCAACTCTTAGGGACATTGCCAAGTGTTTGCTTTACACGAGTAAATTTGTTGAGTCAACTCTGCTCAGTTTTAACAGCGTTGTGGGGTATTTTTAGAAGAAAAATTGAATCTACGAAGTTGCCTCGTGTGAAGACAATGCAATACTCCAGTCAACAACTGCCATAACATTGTGTGCGTAAAGACTTGAGACCAGTTTTTACTCAAACTGGAAGGAGATATAAAATTGCAGAAGCAGAAAGCAACCTAGCAAAGCATTGTCAGGAAGAAGTATCTAACTGTTAAGTCAAGTTTGACGGCATGGATAACTTGTATAATTATTTTATGTAATTTACTCATTGTACATCACATTGAATGAATTTTTCATTTTTCTAATGTTATATTATCAGCATGATTATGACACATTTGGGCAAATATATTTGATCTTCAATTGATGGCAATTTTTTTCGGGCCACTTGGAGTAACGTTTATTTTAAACTATGCATGATCCCAGTGTTGTCCCAACATGAAACTTGGCACAAATAAAGAAAATTACAGTGTATACAAAATATATTTTTTCAGATTTTAAAAATTATAACTTTTGGAAATACTCAAGAACAAAGGTCAATTTCAAATGACCTTCAAAATGAAAAATTGTTAAATTATGCATAATCCCAGTGTTGTCCCAACATAAAACTTGGCACAAGAAAAGAAAATAATAGTACTTTTGAAAACACTCTAGGTCAAAAGTTCAATTCAAATGACCTTCAAAATGAAAAATTGTATTTTTGTATCAAGTAATATATCATTTTAAAGCTCTGAATGTAAACTTTCAAAATATATAAAGTTCCAGAGTTATGGTCAGGCAAGTATGAGCCGGTGGAGCAAAACATTAAAATTTCGACCCCTTATATCTAAAAAACAACAACAGCTAGAGGGTCAAAATTTTTTTTTATACCACTTAGTGAATGGGTATGAACCTGCAAAATATTGTTATAATCTATGAGCACTCACTTTTTAGGTGTGTGATTTAACATGGAATAAAACAATTACATGTTAAATGGACGAGATATGTCGTTAAAAAATGAACAAAGTTGATGATGTCAAATTAAAAACTGAAACAAAAAAAAAACAATAGCTAATAAACCCAATTTAGCAATCAAAATTGCCTAACAGGAAATAACCATCATTGCTAAAGAAACTAATACTTTTTCATCAATCTTGATTAAGTATTCAGCAAAAATTAAAAATGCCCTAACCATCTATTACATCTACTACTAAGCTTATTAGATGCTTTAATTTTCCAAAATAATTCTTAAAATTCAAAAACGAATATTCTTTTCATTTTTTTCAACCACTAATTTCAGATGATTGTTGGGGTCAATTTTGTTATATTTTTATAGTTTGTGATATTAAAACACTAATTCTGCTCATCACTAATAGCATGTATATTAAAGTTTAAATGTAGTTTTGATATTTATTTTTTAGTTTTCACTAATACTTGATCAAGATTTATGACAAAATTAAATTGTTGATTCTTTAGCAATTATTTCCTATTAGAGTTGATTTTGTTTGTTAAACATGTTTTGTTTGTTGATTTACTGTCGATTGTTTGTTTTATTTTAGTTTTTATTTGACATGATAAATTTGATCTTTTTATGAGTAAATAATAATAATGTCACAATAATGAATGTTTGACTTGCATTGAAAACACATATAAGGACTCTTTTGCCACTATTATCAAGTCTCCTGCAGACTGGGATCAAGTCTTCTTGTACAAAGATTTGATTATTTTACTACGTTCGGTTTTTTTCTTTATAATATTTTATTCTAATATATAAGTTTTAAAAACGGTATAGCATTTTGATGGGGAAAAGACTGTTCTAAATATGTAACGTGTGATGCTTAATTGAGTAAAACACAAGTTATAAGCTCCAACAAAAAAAGGGATCAATTGTCCCCAGTTTCACTTAAATGTTACTAATGCCATATTGTAAAACTAAATAAATACCAAAATTTTCATATATGTGTCACAAAGCATTAAAATATCACTTGCAAACTTAATGATTAGCATTAGAGTAAGTCAGGCAACCAGTATCAAAAAGCAAAAAGCCCAGCCTGCAACAAAAGGCTAAGTTTTAAAAAACCTTAATTTTTTTTAAAAGCATTTCCGCTCAATGGATTTTACTGCCATGGTAAGACACATAATACAGTATAATAATGGCAAAAAAAATATTTCAATATGTTGTTTGGGCAAGAAGTTACGATCATTTGAATATCAGTAAACTATGACATTTTCCATACTTCGGTCTAATGTAACTGAAAGTACATTGAACTTGCCACAAAAAATTATACATTTTTTAAAAGTACTTATACTTGCTTTTCAAGCGATACTACTTTTGTCGCGGCAACTGAAAGGTGCAAGCTGTTTTTAGACCTCAAAAACGATAAAAAAAACATCGAAAATACCACTTTTTTGTGACCTTCATTGACCTTGCGCAGCTAGTTGCCTCAGATTTATCATTTATTATATTAAGTTACATCCTTCTATAAAACAAATTTAGAGGTAAACTGTTTTCTGAAAGAGTTGTGGCACATAACAATTTCTATATCTCATAAATGAGCTTAATTTTTAATACCGCACACAAGTTTTTAGTTATCCAAAAAACTGAAAAGCAACTTTAGAACCAAAAATTTTGGATTTGGTCTTTCAATAAGATGAATAACAACTGGTTATTTTTTGAAAAAAATCTAAGATGGCATGAATCAACTCATGATGCTAGGCGTGCCAGTTTCTCAGAATCTTGCTCTTAATTATATGTTCTTGCATGCTGTAATTTTTTCAAAGACTGCTTACTTTCTATCATATATTTTGAACTCTCCTGTATTACTGTTGCTACTATTTGTCCAGAGAGGAGAGGTACTACAGATTAATCTTTACCGCTCAGATTTAAAGTAATACCTTGTTAAAATATAATAATTTTGAAAAACAGATCATGAGGTTGACTTTACCTGAGAATTGTCCATCTTCAATAAGGCTTTAGCAACAACTTCTACAAGGTTTGATCTGCGTCAACGAAAATACAAATCAAAAAAAGTATAACATTTTCAAAAATTTTTAACAAATATCTCACACAATACACTTTTCATTTCCCAACATTTCAAAATTAGAAGGATATTAAGAAAATCTTAACGAAAAAATATTAAGCTATACATACACCGCCAGCTCAGTCATTCCAACTAAGGACTGCAGTTTCGTGCTTATTAGCACTCATCAGTCTGTAATAGGAAGTAACTGAGCTGGAAGTGGAAAACCTCTTAAAGGAACCAAGAAAGCCCTACAATGCTCAATCCAAAAAAAAAGTGGACATGAGGATGAAAATTCAAATTTCATTCAATATGGTGGAATTTTTGCATACACACTGTTAAAAGTATACTATTTCATATTTTATTGAAAAAAAAATTTCATTTATGTCATCAACACACTTATTTTAATTACTAAAGTGGAACTATATCGTTGTGAACTACTGTCGAACCTGTTTATCTCGAACCTGCCTATCTCGAAAACCTCTCTATGTCGAAGTTTTTCATTTTCCTCTGTACCATAAAGTATTAATTCAATGTTTTCCCCCATGTTTGTCTCGAATGAAATTTTCTGAAAAACTGTATATCTCGAATTTCGACTGAAGTGTCTTTCTTGAATTCGATCCCCAAAGATCTTTATTAACTGGAATTTTTAGACAAAAACCCTTTTTCTTAATATTAGCAGTCACATAATGCTCCAGAATTAAAACTTAATGTACAAGAAACCAGTTTTCCAGCTATTATATCCATTCGGAAACTGAGAGGAAGGAGACATTGTTGATAAGTAAAATTGCTTCCAGAGTTTTACTTTCGAGTCATTGCTCCAATTTCTTATTTTTAGAACTTTTTTAAAAACCTCTGTGCCTCGAAACCTCCATATCTCGAATTTTTCTTCTCTCCCGTAAAATTCGAGATCGACAGATTCGACTGTAGACTGCACCAAAACTGCTTATGTTGCATGAGCTAATGCAGCTGAACAAATAATTCTACAAATCTATAAAGTTTCACACATAATCTGACATTCATTAGCAAGTTTTTTCCAGAAGAGAAATGTCTACTAATTTTCACTACAAAAGGTAAGCATATTTAATTCTTAATTATTGTGTCACACCCGCAACAAAAAAATACATTAATATTTCCACAGAAAAATTTATTTGGCTGAAAGATTTGAAACTTTGTATTCAAAAATATTTTACTAAAATACTTTGAACAACAAACAGAAAAAAAATTAATTAATGTTTTAATTGGAGTTATTAAGCATTGCGGGTGTGACGTGTTCCTGTTGAGGGTGTGACATTTAGTTAAAGTCACACCTGCAACATCTTTTTAAGTTAAACACTAATGTAATCCTGGAAAGCATGTAGATGACAGCACTAATGTTTTACCTTTGACCTAACTTTTGTCCTTTGACTTATTTGTCTAGACCCCAGTTAATTCAAAATTAGTATCTGTAGAGCATGTGCAGTTGATTTATTTAGTATGGTGGTCTATATTATTGGTTCTCCTAAGAAACATTTTGGTATTTCTTAATTTATAATTAAGACAATTATTCAATAAGTTTTTTATTTTTTTAAATAAAACTTAAAAAAAAAAAAACAATATTTTATCTTTTTTAATATGTATAAAAATGTATAATTTTGCTTTCAGCATTTGGCTTTTTCCCCCTTTACTTTTTAAAACAAATAATGTAATATTATGGACAGATTATTTTTTACTTCAAATTCAAAATAAATATAAAGAAATAATAAGAATAGTAATGAAACTGTTATTAAAATATTTATTAACTTTGTAATAAAATGTTGTTAAAGTTTTAAATGAATCAAAATGTAATTTCATTTGGGTTAAAAAATTCAAAGAATTTCAAAAAAAAAAAAAAAATTAACATGTTCAACATTATATTTTTGGACTTGTAGTGCTTTATTTATTCACCTTACACATTTTTTTTTTTTTTTTTTGCAGAAGAATGAACAGCACTGAAAGATTGCGAAATCATCGTAAAAAGATGAAAGAAAACTCGGCTAAATATTCAGAAAATTTTCAAAAAGAAAGGGAAAGAGACAAAGCAAGAAGAGAAATAAAGAAGAAACTACTTAAAGAAAGTACATCTGTGGCCAAGAAAGAAAAGAAAATGTAGAGGCAAAAACAGAATGAGAGGCAGAGGAAGTGTAGAGAGAGAAAGAAGTTTTCCACAAAAGGTGCCACTACATCTCCAGCTGTAGAAGCAGAGTCGATGGGAAGTTTTCGAAGAGCTCAAACCTTTGATAAAGCAATCCATAGACAGGTACAATCTTCTGTTAATGTCGTGCGGCCATAAAGACTACAACATTAAAATTGCATGGTCATACTTTGCTAGGTCTCATGGAAAAGAAGCCGTGGATGGTGTTTGTGCGGTAACAAAAAAAATGGTGTCACTTGCTGTTCTACAGCGTAGAGCAACAGTCTATTCTGCATGGGATTTTGCCATTTGAGCAGAAAAGGCTCCTTAAAAAATCAGAGTACTTTATTCTGCCGAGTGCGACATCACAGAAGATGCTGTAAAAATGCTTGATGGACGCTGCCGCCATGTACAAGTTGTACCAAACTTACAATCGGTACACCACGTTGTACCGATCAATATGGGTACAATTCAAGTGGCACTAACTGCAGAAAGTGCACTGAAGGTAGTTTCATTCCTGCCTCAATCGGAAATGAACTCCCTTGGTAATATAAATGCCATTGGAGATTTTGTAGAATTAGTTTAGTTTTCTACCTCAAAAAAAAAAAAGCCAAGAAAATTTTGCTGGTCAAATCAAGCAAATAGATGGAGAAGACATACAAGTAGAATACTTGAAAAAAAATCTTCAGAACATGTATATATCTGGTCCAATCAGCTGGACATATCATGGGAGAAACAAAACGTTGTAATAAGAAAATTAACACCCCATGAAATCATCAATTTTAGATTGGAAATGAGATTTATGTAAAAAAATGTTCCTTTGTTATTTGCAATTCCTCTTATTTATTACTGTGCTAATCATAATATGTCTGATTGATAACTATTTGTGTATGTTGTTATTTTATTGGCCACACAAATCACACCCACAACGGCAACTTTTAATATTTTTTACAGTGAAAATTATTGAGTGAGTATTTAAATTTTTTTATAGAATAATTAATTGAGTATTGCTGTCTAACATTAAAAAAAAAACAGTTTGATCGGTTGATATAACTCAGAGTTTTGAATGTTTTGATCGCGAGGTGAAAATGCATGTCCTTTTTACGTCACACTTGCAACGGCTAGAAATTATTTTTTTAAAAATAAATAAAATATCAATCAACTTGCAAATTGGCATCAATGTACCTGCAAGTGGTCTTTATTGAAAAAAAAAATAGAAATTGAAACCTATACTCTAAAATATTTTTGCTGATGACTAATTTAGTTAGTTGTCAATGTAACACCCGCAACTTTGGATTGGGCACTTGGAGATCGCCTTTTGACCGGAAAGGCGATGGATGCTTCAGCATTTCAGATAGAAACATAGTCGCCATATTTGGTCATTCACAAGATGGAAGTAGATAAGATGCTTAAAGTGCCTAAGTTTTAAAAACAAAGCAGAATTGGATGTTTTATTTTACTAAAAAAGTAATGAAAACTAAAAATGTGCAGCAAATCGATTTTTGTTTAATTTTCTAAAATAATTTTCTTGAGAAATGAAAAATTTTATATTTAAAGTTTCACCTTATCCTCATTGCTTGGGGCCCAAAAGTGCTAAAAACTTTTCAACTATAGTGTAGTCTCATGAGGATTTTTATTTTTAATTATTTTTTTGCAACAAATTCAAAAATTTGTGTCTTAATTTTTGGTGCAGTCGCCATGTTTGGTCATTCCAAAGATGTTGGTATGAAAGCCTCTTTAATTGCCTACATTTTCATAAACGGAATTGGATGTTTATTGCAATGCAAACAATTGAAAATTATGCAAAATGTGCCATTTTTTCCTGATAATTCTTAATTATTGTCTTGAAATTGCAAAATTTCATCTTTAGGAAAATGACATTAAATTGGAGTAAAAGGAAGTCATGTGATGCACACATCCGCTCATTTTTTTTTTTAATTCTTTCATGAAACATGTGATTGTTATCTGAACAATTGTATTTGATCCTCATTGCTTTGGAAGCTTTGCTATAAACTAAAACATTCCTCTAAAATGCAGTTTCCTGCCAACTTATCATTTACTAATTTATTTATTTATTCATTTAAAAAAAATTAAAAATCTATTTTAACTTAAATTTTTGATATTTAAATAAATATGTATTGAATAATTATTTTTCATACTGCGCAGGATTTTATTTATTTCTGTGAAAGTAGTAAAAATTGCTCTCCCCCCCCCCCCACTTTTTTTAATACTTTGAAACTCGGCGACAGTGGTGGCTACTATGTTTTTTGGGTCTAGTGGTCACTTGGAAAATTTGAGACTTGACCTTTACCAGGGACTTGCGTATTTTATGAAAACCGAAAATAAAACTAATAATAACGCTGCAGATTATTTTCAACTGTCCAAAATAGTTTCGCAGACCAGGGTGGCTACAGAAACAGGAAAAAAAAGTTCCCTGACTTTTCCCTGATTTCCCCGATTAAGTTCACCAAATTTCCCTGATTTACGATACCAATGATAATGGTTTCCTTTCTTTGCCCTACTGAAAGGCATTGCATATTAAATAAAATGCAGCGTTTAAAACGGTTTAAGCTGTTAATTAAAATAATTTTTTGAAAAGATGCTCCTTTTTTTGGTAAAAATAGTTATTAAATTATCGACCGAGAAATATTATAGGAAATCTAAAACAAATACTTCACTTCCAGGAACCAGTTAACATAAGAATTCTAAGAGAACTTAATAAAACCACTCTTCAAGACATATCTAATCATGATAAAACTAAAAAATTTAAATGGAAATAATCTTGAACTGAACTTTCAAGTAGTATAATTGTTACTGCAAGAGTAGCAAGTGATAGTTAAAGTATAGAAGTAATGTAGTTTTACTAAAGTAAAAAATACTGCTCCGTGTGCAGGTAAACGGCAGTATCTGCAGAAATTAGTTTTCGAGATATTTGAAAATCTGAAGTAACAGGGAATAATAACATGGCAAAAAAAAAAAAAAAGTCAAAATTAATTTTAGCAATTAAATTAAAAATGCCAAGAGATAACTTTAAAGATTTTTCAGCATTAATTTAAAAAATAAAAATCCTTTCTTGAAATCGTGATATATTAGTATGCTAATTACTTCAAGACAATAATAAGTAAAAGCAAGGGAGCAAAGTCATTAATGACGGCTTTCTCTTTGCCTGTTGGGTTGTTTATTTTACATAGCATGGAATGCGTGAAGGAAAATTCAAGCTAAGTAGAACAAACAACTTTACAGACACAGAATCAATTTTAAAAAGCTCATCCTAAGATTGAATACTTTGACCTTGAGGAAAAAAGATGCACAAATATTCAGCACTGTATAATCGTACCTCATTAATTTTACTTTCTTAAAACAAATAATTGGCGAAAAATTCGTAGGGAAACAAAGTACTTCATTTTGTAAGGAAAAAAAAAATTTTTTTTCATTTGATCAATTTTCCCTGATTTTTTGTTATTTTTTCAAAATTCCCTGATATTTCCCTGAGTGATAAAGTTCCCTGACTTTTCCCTGATCTCCCTGATTTTCCTGATCTGTCGCCACCCTGCAGACTGACTAGAAAGTCTCTGCTACTGGGGTCTTGGATTAAAAAGTTAAATGCTGAACCCCTGCCTGAATTTTTTTTCCTTACAGTTATTTTAATTGCTAGACAAATAACATTTCTAGTATAATTTAACATCATGTAGAATGGTAGATAAATATTGATACTTGAGAGGTGCCCATCTCCCAGTGAGTGATGCCCTCCCCCACGGGTGCAGAATATGTCCGATCCGGCGATCTAGGATCGGGGGAAATCTGAACCATCTGGGGAAAATTTTGCAGATTCAATTTTTTTTAAAAAATCGAATTTTTTTTCTGCAAGTGCCTTTTGAATGCATTTTCTTTTGCATCACCACTCTTTATATTTTCATCAACCATTTGTTGGATAATAATTTACATTTAAAATAAATGTAGATATGATATTTTAATTAAAACTTACATGCATTTACTTAATTTGCTCTTTAGATACCGAGTTCTAAGGCTACCAGTTCATTCTATTAGTTTTAAAGATGCAATTAATTTTTTTCCCCCAAAACTATCTCTACCTGTAGTAATAGGAATGAATTTTTATCTGAAACATAAAGCATATTGTAAAATTTTGGGGAAATTTTCATAGATTGGGGGAAATGCTGGTGTTAAAAACATTTTCTGCACCCCTGCCCTCCCCCCCCCCTTTCCCCAAATACTAGAAAAACACTCAACAATGATATTCTCAACAGAAAAAAGAGGGAAAACACTCAACTTTAAGTGTTAATGATGCAGTTTCCACCATCTCAGGAGTCTAAACTTTCATTTTTACGGAAAAAAAAATTTCTTTTTGCAAAATTATTTGATTTTTCACAAAAAACGGACCCTGTGAAAAATCCTGGACAGAACCCCGACTCAGTTACAAAGAGCAAATATCACGGTCCCTTTGTGCTCGTTTTAAGAGGGTTCGACTATAATACTCTTTAAAGGAAAAATAACTAAAATGATCTAAAAGGAAGAAAATAAGCCGAAAAATGAATAGAAAGAAACTTGATTCCGCTTATGATGTATAAAGCAATTATAGTTCATTGTGTAAGATATTTCTCCGTTGCTGAATGGTAAGATACCTTTTCCATTCCAAAATTGCGTGTTCTCTTTCAGCATGTCAAAACATTTTAAAGTTATTAAATTTTTCCAGCTACAGCACTGTATATATAATTAAGGTTTTACCAATAAATAAACCAAACCTTGTAGGGAGAACCGGGGTAAAATGGGTAGCCGGGGTAAAATGAGTATAGTTGCATTTTTCTTGATTTTATTCTACTGGACAACATTTTTTAAAAATAAAAAAATATGATGAAAATGTTTACATATCAGGCAACATTTTGACTTGAGGAAAAAAAAATCTAGCAACTCATTACCAGGCTTGGCAACAATTTTATTTTTCAGAACACAAAGCAATGCATTTATAGTGAGTGATAAACTTCTTTCTAGAAAAATTTAAAGGAAGAGTTTTGGAAATTTTTCATTTGGATTTGATAGAAAAAGAATTTTTCTAACAGAAAACTCAAAAAATAAGTAAATTTTAATATTTACAAAAATTTTGTAGTACTTTTAGTTGCACGGGGTAAAATGGGTATAGCCAACATTTTCGAGTTAAAGACATTGAATGCATGAAGATAAAAAAAAATTATCTTTGCAAGACAAATGTTAGATATTATTCATGTTTTAAACTAAAAGCATGTTTTTAAAATGTTTTATAAATAATTTCTCTTCATTTATTTGTTGTATTTTAATTACTATAACATGCCAATTAGTACTTAATTGTATTATATTTTTTGATTATTATCGATATAGTTCATGATTACTGTAGGTTAGTAATTTACTGTAAGTTTATTATGTATATGATTCATTGCTACACATTATAAAACATAGTAAGTATTGATAGCTAATATGATGTCTTTTTAATTTCCTTTTAAAACCACCAACCCCATTCCCAGAACACAGTCTAAGTACAACCTCACATACAATCACAACAGAATCCTTATGCCTCATAGCAAAGTTGTACAGAATAACTAAATCCTCCTACTATACCTCTTGGTTCACAGTCATTTTTAGCACTGGTAAGGAAATGAAAAATTTACAAAAAAAAAAGTAAGAGTCTAAACAAAGGTGGGAGATGTTGTAATTACAGAGCAGGTGGCTGCAAGATTGTACACAAACAGGCAAGAGACAAACAAAAAAGCAGAAAAAATAAATAAATACACATAAAATAAATAAATTTAAAAAAAACATTAACAATAACTGAAGTAGAAGTGAAAACTAGTGGTTCTCCTAGTTGTTAATTCCAGCAATTGGCGGCAGGGCTGTTGTTAAATTTGTGGAATTCATAGGTTTAATCACTGAAATCTCAGCTGAAGGTGACTATACTGAGAAGTTTGCTACAAAATCATCTGCCAAATTATCATATATACTCCCCAAGTTGACATTTATGTTGTGCAGGCATCACAAAGTTGTAAAAATACTAAATCAGCCAAACTACAAGTCTTTGCCAATGCGCCTTTTGTTCATAAATTTGGTTCTGTAAACATTTTTGCGGTTGTTTTGGATTAAAGTTTTTATCCTCCAATGCAATTATACTCAATTTAAATTTTTTTTTCTCCATTAGTTAGTAGTTCAACTTTAAGCAACATATACCCATTTTACCCCAAAGCACGGGATAAAATGGGTATATACAGGGGTAAAATAGGTATACCCCTTTACGCTAAATTTAAAGCAAAAAGTTAACACAAACTATGCCCAAATTAGACCTAAGATACACAATGAATAGAATATTCAAAAAAAAAACAATTATATTTCATGATATTTCTGCTATGGGTCACTGAAATTAAAAATGCTGTTTTATATACCCATTTTACCCCGGGTGACTCTATAACAAAAAAAGTAACAGCAAATCTATCAGTAGCTCAGCCAGGGTACAAGACAACTTAATTTAAAAAAAAAAAAAAAAAAAGAAAGAAAAACCTAAAAATATTAGGCAACTTAAAAAATATTCCACATTACCAATGAGAACATAAAAAAAGCAACACTTATTACCCAAGGAAAAAATTAGACAGTAATAATCAGTAAAAAATAAAGCCAAATCAATATAGATGGAAGTGGATAGGGATGTTATAGAACAGGGGCAAATCCAGAATTTTTTCTCACTACCTATTTTGTTAAAAGTATTGTATCAATATTCTATTTTTGTGAAAGTTTTTTTTTATTAGCATTGAGTTTGTTATCTTTTAAAGGCACATTTTAATTTTTGTTAAAGAACATTACAGCAATTTAAACGTTGAAAAGTGCAAATGTTATTTACTACTATTTGTAACGGGGGTTTGGGGGGGGAGGGGGAGTTTAAGAGGTAGGGAAAAAACCATTGTATCTCAGCTCAATAGGCTTTATACTGTGTACAATTCAGGAAATTATCATCCCCCAAAACTGATGCTAAAAGATGGCGTAAATGCAGTTTGCCGAAAAATACATAAAAATGTGTTTAATACTAGAGATGAGACGGGTTCAGCCCGGGCTCGGGCTCTAGAACCTAAAATGGGTTTTGGGCTCAAGCACAGATATTCAATCGCCAATCTCCATACAAATTCAAAGCAAATAAACATTTTCCTACTGTGAGAAAATGAAAGGAACATTTAAACCAGTTCAATCAATGCCAAATTTACTCCCCCCCCCCCAAAAAAAAAAAACAAATTAATAAATTAACACTTATTTATAGTGTTTTTACTATTGCAATATGTCATACAGTAATGCATTTGAAGTGGAGCATTTTAAGAAAATTTAGAAACTTCTCTCTATTAATGAAGAACATTTGACGTAACATTTTTCATTAACAGAGAGATCATGTCAGATTGTAGAAGGCTCGGTTTCTGATACAAGAAAGTTTCCTTCGGGCTTGGATTTTGGTCCGAGGCAATATCACTCGGGCTTGGGTGAGCTTGGTTACAAATTTTCAGGCTTCAGCGAGCCCGAACTCATCTCTATTTAATACTATGAAAAAGTTGTTACCTAAGCGACTGTTCATATAAATCATCTTAGCATTTCATTTTATGAGTAAACTGTTTTAAACAGAAAAACAAGTTTTCTATTTTAGAATACAGATTTTTGTACAACTTTCCCTTTTTTAATGTTGTTTCTAGAGTGTGCTGATTTTCAAAGTTAGTTTTGTGAAGCTGCTGATTTTATAACTTGATTTTTGTGAAAGTACCGATCTTAAAATAAGATTTCTGTGAAAGTACCGAAAAATGATAGTAAAACTAGCCTGTATTGGGCCCTGTAGAAGCCGAAAGGTTAGTCAGAAAAGTGATAACAGGTATTCTTAGAAACAATTTTAGCGACAGAAAGCTTGAGAAGGATTTTAGCACGTGTGTAGGACAGGAAGTGGAATGTCTAACATTTTGTTAGCAGCCCAAACAAGTTACACAAAACATTGCCAACGGATACATTGGAAAATTGAAAATGAACTGCAGCGATTAAAGAAAAAGCAGAAGTAAAAAAGTTTGAATGATTATATTGTATTGCACTGAGAAAACGAAAGTTTGAGATCAATTGAAAGTTAAAAATTTGAAGATGAATGTAATTAAAAAGAAAAAAAAGCGATTTTATCACAAGTGCATCAATACAATGTTCCAAACTCCTCACCGTTCAAAAGAACGGTTGTTCATTTTAAGGATTTGTTTTTTGACCGGTTTGTTCATGAATGACACATCCCTTGTGGGTGGATATGAAGTAACTGAGCACTTCAATATCGAGGAAGGAAAAAAAGTCAATGTTTCAAGCAAATCACACGTTTTGGTGCACAAAAGAATTCCAGCACAAATTTTTGGAATCCACCTGCTTATATCTACTTCCTTTCAGACCGAAAATAATTTCACATGTCCAGTCAATCCTTTTCAAATTTACCTTTATCAACATTTCCCCCTGTGCAGATAGCAGAAAAATAAAACCATGTGACTAGTAGGTGTTTCTTAACAATTCAAAGAATTAAACCTGACCAGCAGATGCTACTCAAACCCAAACATTACTCACCCTGACAACTAACAATACTGCCGTGCTAAGCACAGATGTGGTATCTACACATTTTATCAAAATTGAGTTATTGTCACCAGGTGGTCGTTAGTAATTTAATTTACCTAAATCTCAAGTTTTTTGGCAATTTGTGAACGCCAAATATTAAAAAAAGCTTTCGGAAAAAGTCGTAACTGCACAGTTTGCTAAGGCAATTTGAACATAAGTGACAAATACTAAGCCTTTAAAGTGGTATCTGCACAGTTACCACTTTTTTCCTTAGTATTTTTTGTAGATACGACTTTCATACCTTAGTAAAGCAGCATATTTAATAATGTAGCAGTTTATTATAACACAGAAATAAAAATTAGTTTACCGTTGAATAGTTGATACAGGTTGAAAATAAAAATTAATACAACTTTGCATAATTGTTAAAATAAATATTCAGCTTTTTCTATTCATATGTTTATTTAAAATGTAAATTCTAAAAATGAAATGCATGTAAAATATTCATATCTAATTCTTTCATGCAAAAAAAAAAAAAAAAGCATTTCATTCTACAGCCAGTAATATTTTTATTTAAGTATCGTGTGCTGTCAAAATTATCTTCATGCTCGGTAAAAAATGAATCTAGAAAATAAAACATTATAAAAAACACATTCTTTTAATATATAGAACAGAAAATTGTAATGGATTACAGTTTTAACTTGGTAGAGTGTTTCGAAAATGGTATCTTTCAGAAGGTAGATTCTGTTAGATTTGTATTAATAAAATTAACTTGAAACAGCTAACTCCAAAGAAAGCAGATGTTTTCAGTATTATTTAATGATACCTTGAGCACGTTTTACTAAGCTATTTTTGTCGTATCTTTGCAGATACCCCTAAAAATGCTTAGTCATTGTCACTTACGGTGAAAATAGCTTAGTATATGAAAAGGTTTTGAAAAGAAAATTTGTCGTAACTACATTTATTAATTTTAAATTAAGATTTTCACAAAAATACTCTCTTACGGTTTTTAGATGGGTTATTTACGGAACAACTATTGCAAGTTGAGCATTTAATTACGTCATAAATCAAAGTTGTAAAACTTCAATCGTCGATTTCTCATTTTGAGCTCTACTACAGATATTACATCTGTGCTTAGCACGGCAGAATAGTCTATTGTACACACATATCTGATTCGAAAAAAAAGAAAACGGATGCACATAAAGAAAGGTTCATTCAGCGGTCAAAATGACCGTATTCAGCCTTTCTAGGTATAAGCATTTATAGCGACTATAATAATAGACCTAAAGAAATACAATCTAGTGTTGTAAGATCTTAATATAAGTCAATGAAGGAAAAAGAGTTTGAAAACTAAATACAGCAAACGTGAGCATTTGAAAATCGTTTGCAGTCAAAATAACCGCATCCGTCTTTCCAGCCAGAGTCGTGTCCAAGGGGAGGGTTTTAGGGGTTAAACCCCTCCCATTGGAGAAAAAATAATAAGCCAAAAGAAAATGTGTAGTTGAATTTAATAACTTCAATGTGAAAGTTTGTGTAAAGCACTTTGAAAGAAAACCTCGAGGTTTTTCTGCAATTTAAGACTGTTAGAGCTTTATCAACTGAAATAACATTTTGTAAACCTGTGGGGGAAGAATCCCTAAATGAAAGATTTGTCAACACAAAGCATCAACAGCGTTAATATTGCTTGAGGACTGAGGAGGTTATGATGAATTCGGTATATGTTGCAGCTGCGAAGATGCATTGATTGTGTTTGGTAATGTAATTTGCATCCACAACAAGCTTTTTCTTGTTTAGTGTACAAAGCATTATTTCAGAATATGAAACCCAATATACATGCTACATTATAAAAGAATCTGTGGGCAGTTTTTAAAATTAATTGCAATCAATAACCGCACAGTAAACAGACTTGATTAAAACAGAAACAAACAAGGTTTGATTAAAAAGAGGATGTAAAATGAATGAATACTGCTGTTATTTGCGCAGCTAGAATTATTCTTCTGGGGGGGGGGGTATAGCAGTCCTTACAGGTCTATAAATGCCATGCTGGGATTGGCAATTTAACGTAAAACGAAAGTTTGGTCGATAAACTCTCAGCCCCCCCCCCCCTCGGGAAAGAATGTAGAAGCTATAAAACCCCTCCCTTCATGAAAACCTGAACACGGGCCTGCTTCCAGTCATAATGTATGTCTTACTTCATATTATGACATGACGAACTTCATCAAGTCTTACTTCATAAATTTCTTCAGCAAACCCACATTGAGCCCCAAAACGTTTTTGACACGGGAAAGGAAGGGGTTTTTGAGGGAAAACCAGTGTTATACCCTTGTCGAAGTGTATCCCCCTTGTCACGTAAAAACCACTTGTTCATTTCCAACCCTGATTAAAATCAAATTAAACTTCCAATTTCACCGCGTCCGTAAGCTAAATAAATAATAATGAACAACATACCCTTGATATGGAAGAACTTTTTCACTTAAGACCACTCGTAATGGATATTCAGCTACTTAACGTTACTAGTCGAAAGCCAAAACATGTGCATTCCGTGTTCAAACATCGTCCCAACTTATCGTATACTAGCGATCCGTCGAGCAGGCGTGCTTGATTGGAGGAATAAGGGTGCATTCGGAAACAAGGATCGGTCGCCTCGGTGCAACCGAGGCGACCGGTCCGCAAGCGTTTCCACCGCAAGCGTTCGGAAACGCTTGCGGTGGAACCGGTGACGTCACTTAACCGCGTTCGGAAACGCTGCGGTTGTTTTCTGCCGGTCGACTTGGTAGCAACCTGTGGCACCGCTATCTGGAAGCGGTTAGCGAGATCACAAACGTCACAAAGTCTGTGTTGGCCAATCCGGTCGTGTTTCATGTTTTGATCGTAACGCACGTGACTTGCCTATTATGAAAGTTACGCCTTGATTGGAGTTTTACCGCGGTTTAACCACGAGCGTTCGGAAACACAGCTGTTCTACCGGAATTCCTAGAGAAATTCCAAATACGTCATAACAACACCGGTCTAACCACGCGGTGTAACCGGTGGATCGTTTCCGAACGCAGCCTAAGTTTCACTGCAGCCAATCGTAGGTCATCGTTAAGAAAGAGTCGGTCCATTTTCAAAACAATTAATTCTCCTTTTTCCTTTTGGGGAAGAATTTTCGATACCGAGAGATTCCTATTCCTATTCCGATTCAGAGCCACAACTGACTACAACTGTATTTATGACGAGGACTGCATACTAAGTGCCTTGCCTCCATTATTTTATCTCCCGATAGATGGCAGCACCATCACCGGATCGAACAGTTAATGTGAATTTAGAACTAGTCCAGGAGCTAATAGCTACCTGGTGCTAGCACCCCCAGAGGTATCGTTTCACTTGAAGGACATTGAGACCACGAGCATATTTAACGTCGCCCAGTCCCCTTTAATGACGACGGTGGGTCTTCGACCATCGAGGTTCGAACTCAGGACCCTCCGGCCCCGAATCCGTCACTCTACCATTCGGGCTACCACGGCCATACTAGAGTCCCTATATGAAAACGTAGTTTTCAGAGTTGCGACAACGCGGTATGATTTTCCTATTGGTCGAAGACCGCCTGAGGCAGTGTTTCTTCTTCTCCCGTAGGATTAACATGGAGCGCATGACAGTGCTGTGGAAAAACCCAGAATCTGGAAAATTAAAGGTGAGTCCAAGATTTTAATGCTCATATTACTGTTCTATAATGTTCAAATTATACGTATGTAACTTTACTTGAGTGAGTCCATTCCTATTTCTTTACCTAATGCGTAATTATATCAAGAACATGTGTTCCGGTGTGCTAAAATTCCCTTCTGACACTTTATTTGGGTCTTTTATAGTTAGTTTTCCTGTTAAATCGATTATTCCAATCACAACGTTATTGAAAAACAACACTTTAAGACAAGGCAAAAGTTTAAATTGTGTAAATTAAATTTTTTTAACTATAGATCTCTGTATTCAGTTTGGCGCGATAAATTTCGTGCTTGGCGACGAGTGGATGTAAACAAAACACACACTTGTGACGTACGTGAGGATGTCTTAACATGTGATTTGTATTATAAATGCTGAATGTTGCAGAATTTTTTTTTTTTAAATAAATGTGACTTGATATTAAAACCCATTTTAACTTATGTTTTAATGTTAGGGCTTTTATTTTTGCCGATCATTGACAAAAATTGACTTATGTATCGTTTTTAATATTCCTTCAAGCTATAAAACTCCAAGTTAAATCTTCTCTTTATGCAACGTAAGTATTTACAGTGTCAAATTTTTGTTTTTTGAAAGGAGATGCAGAGGAAATAAAATGCTTATAAATTATAGAACTTTCAATGCTTGCTGGCAGTATCTTGTAAAAACATTTAGATTTAAGGAAAAACGATTTGTTATCATTTTCTGCCAAATATTTATTAGTTAAAAATTGTAAAAAAAAATGTCAATTCAATTATGAAATTAATGTCACCACATGAATTTGCAAAAGCGTTTGAGGTGGATATGAAGTAGAACACTTGCTTGACACACAGCAGTTTTTATCGATTTTTTAGGTTGCGCGAGCCAATTTAAAATGTACTATTTTATTAAAAATTTAATGAATTGTAGGCAGTTTTGGTTATTTTGGTAATTTACTCTTTTTTATTCAACAAGCATGTCACTCTCTGTGTGTTCCATCATAAACAGAAAACTGAGATGTTCTAAGTTCGTTTCAAGTAGTGTGTTGGTACTTTTTATTATGCTCTAATTAGGGTTACTAATTTTTAGGTTGCCTTGTTATTTCCTTTACATGCTACTCTAACTCTTTCTTTATCACCTGAAGAATAAAGTGCATGCTATCACCCCGCTTCAGGTTAGTAAAAATTTCTATTTTTATTGAGAAAATGATTTTTAAATAATTATGGCCATGATTGATACATAATTAAGTTTTAACAAGGGTTGAATTACCTTTGAGATCAGGACCGTTATCATGGGCTTTTGAGATTGTAAAAGTCCTCCCAGCCACAGCTCTTGTTTGTCAGAAATTAGGTACATTTAAAGTTTTGCATGTTGAAATATCAATACTTTTATGATAAAATGCTGAATCAAAGATTTTTTAAGTGAAACTTTTTATGCAAGGGCTTTGAAAGTTATGATCCAATCTTTTTGCGTGACGAAAAGTGGTGGGGATAAGCAATGTCGGTTAGAAGGAAAGCAGTGGCTTGCTTGCCTTCAGGTATGGGAGAAAAGTGAAACATTACACTCTTCTCGCTTCCTTTCTCATTTTGTATGGTTGCATGTACTGCGTTCAGGCAGCACGGAGATCAATATGTACATTTGTCGTAAACAGATCATTTATCTTCTTAAGAAGGAAGAAGATGATCATTATCAATGGACACACGTATATAATTTTATGTAAAAATATGAATAAGAAACACAATCTGTTCAAAAGTATTTGATGAATAGTTAAAATGTTTCTCGTCTATCGTGTGTCATTATGACACAACCTGTTTCTTGGAATCAAACTTTAGAAGAATTCTACTCTTCTAGATCAGCAGAAAAATAAAGTACATGAAGCTCTCACCCCACATCAAGTTCGTAAAAATTTCGATATTTGGTGGGAAAATGATTTTTAAATATTCCTATCTCAATTAATGTGGAGTTAAATTTTAGTTAGTGTATAATTGCATTTTAAAATAAAGACTCATCGTGGGGTTTTGAGATTATCTGTAAAGATCAGGGTTCGAAAATATCCGATATTTTGATATACAGTCGAGTCCCGACTTACGCGAGGCAAGGCCGTATCCAGAAATTTTTTTCGGGAAGGGCCCGGATTAGCACATTGCCCTAACACACACACACACACACATATAGTATATATAGACACACCAAACTCATAAAAATGTTAACATAGAAGCCTTTTTGTCTCGATTTTTAATAATTTCACTGCTTGGACTGTTGTTAATTTTAATTCTTATTATTTTTCTTATTCACCTTGTAGTGGTAAGGATAACAAGAGAGTGTCCCTTTAAATCGGATGTAGAACATCCATAATTTCAGGGGGTCCGGGGGTTTTTCCCCCGAGAAATTTTCGAAAAAAAAATCTGTATTTTGAGGCCTTATATTAGGTAATTGAAAATACAAAAATATGAAGAAAAAAAAAAGGCAAACAAAGCCTTTTAAAAGTTATACATTCTTTTACAAATCAAGATCAAACAAAATAAAAACTGCTTGCTCGACAAATCATGGAACTTCATGGACAGAGAGGAAAAACGAGAGAGGAGAAAAGAGAAGCACTTCGTCATCTGCTCATATCGGCTTTTAGTGAAGTTTGTTTTTGATCACTCCCCCTACCCCCATTTTTTTTTTTTTTCATTAAATGCCCTACAGTATGAAAATTGTAAAAAATAGTTTAAAAGAAATGGTGTAGACATTCAGAAAATAAGAATGGAAGAGTAATATTCTGGCCATTTGGACAATTCATACTTTATTTTCTTGATAAGATACAAAATTGAAGAACTTTTCAAGGAATTTCAAAAACTTAAATAATTTTCAAAGACTCTCGAACATTTGAAATTATTTGAAGCTCTTTATTTACACTTTTCAGAATTTGATTGCACAATCTTACAAAATGATTATAACTTTGTAAGACACACCCGTTTTAAGTTAAAAATAAATGCAACGAAATATTTCTCGAAACACTTTTTTTTTCAATCACAAGTAGTGCAGAAACTGAAAGAGAGTAGAGTAAGTGTTATTTTTTTTCTCGTACTAAAGGTATTAACAGTATGCAGTAGAAGTAAGAAAAAAAAACAAGCAATAACAAAAGAACTTCCCTGATACTGAATTTGGCATTAAATAAATGCAAGAGAAGAAACATATCAGTCACAAAAATGATCTTGAAAATTATGCTACAAAAACGCGAGAATCGTGGTTTTTGCATTTTTTACTCAGGATGTATCAAGGAGCTGAATTTGGCACATCTTGGTAACAAAATACTCGCCTAATCGGAAACTAGGGGGCCCAGCCTTTGGGAAATCCCCGACTCGAATCAGTACAGTGCAAGTTTTATAACAGTTTTAGGGGGAGGAGGGCAGGGTCGTGCACAGAGGGGAGAAGGGACACCTGTTGGCCCGAGCCCGAGCTTAAATGGGGCCCAATATTTTAAAACCTACGGTTGAAAATATGGGTAAACAATATGGAGAGGGCCCTAAAAAAGCATTTGTGACGGTCCCAAAATTTCTGTGCACGCCCCTGGAGGAGGAAGTGCACAGAAGTCAGTTTGGTAGACTTGAAAAATCTACCGAACTGACAAAGGGCCTGTCTTAACCCTGGACTGCCCTGAATTGAATTGGGAAAGAGAGCAGAAGTCCTAATTAAAGGTCTAAATTTCAAGTGCTCCTTGCAGCTAATGAGAACTAGAACTGCTTTTTCTGTACTTCTTCAAAATATTATAAATTTTGAATAGTAGCAAAATTAAGAATAAAAAAAAACTTTGTTATTTTCCTTTTCTGACATTAGGAATTAAAAAAAAAAAACCTTCTTCTGTTTTACGGTACAAAACATTTCGGGTTTCGGGGGGGGGGGCCGGGCCCGTCAGGCCCCCCCTCTGGATACGGCCCTGACGCGAGGGATCCGTTCCAAGACACCTCGCGTAAGTCGAAATTTCACGTTGTGGAAAAAGGTATGTGTAAAAACTTTTATAAACAAAACCAATCATTTTAGACACGTGTAAACACCACCTTAAACAGTTAAAAACCTTTTCTTAACCATACCTTACTGTTTCTTACATAAAGAACTAAATTTTTATTTGTATTTAAAAAAAAGCCGTTTTATTCAACATGAAATACTGCTATGATGCACAAAAACAATGATCAATGGGAAAGAAAGACATAAAATAAACCAGTACTGTACGTATGGCATGTAGTAAGGAGAACAAATGCCCTATAGTTGTACCATACAGTTGATTCAGTAATGATATTTGTAACTTAAAAAAAGTGAAAATGATGATTTATGCTGCAATTATTCTAATATATTTTTAAATACAGTTGCTTCATTGGTTCTTTTATAAAGTTTCCATCTATGGCATTACCCCTCTTCCTGGTTTCTTTAATTTACAATAAAAAACAGCTTCCAGTTTCATAATTTTTGCATTTTGCTTGGATACTATTACTCGGTGAACTTTTATGGATTTCCTTTTCTTGACCTTTAATTGTACGTATGGAAGATTCACTCATACCGTCATACCTAATTGTTGTGCTACCCTTCGAAGCATTTTTTGTTTCAGCTTCAGCTTTTCAAGAAGCTTTACCTTTTCTTTAATTGTCAGAAACGTTCTCTTTTCTTTCTATTTTCACCAACTTTAGATAAAGCAGCGCTCCTAGGTGTCGTTATATTTCGTTAAATTTCGCATTTAGAATGAAAAAAAAAATAATGGAAAATGAGAAGTAGTTATTTATATAAGCGATAAAAGACTAGTACAGTGTGGGTACTTCTGCTCTCAGTGATTCTAAAGGAATGAAGGTCCGTTCACGAAAAGAACTTACTCAACGCGGTTCCTTTCCGAAAATTTTCATGTTGCGGGCGAAGAATTCGCGCTAGCTCAAAAATTCTTTACTGTTGAAAAAATCGCGTTATAGCCATTTCGCGTAAGTCGGATCGCTTTGTAGCGGGAGTCGACTGTATATTGGATATTTTGATATTTATCTGATATGTTTTCAACCAATGCAAAGTAAAGTGTTTAATAACTGCTTCCTTAAATCAGAGTTATTTATTTTCTTATATTATTATTATAATGCATCAACTTTAAAAGTAATTTTTCTTTCATTATTTATATTCATTTATTACATGTTCATTATTTTGCCTCACCCACTCAAAAAGTAATTCAATTGCATCCGAGTTCATTTCAACCACTCATAAAAATAAATATATAAATAAATAAATATTCAATTTATCAGAGTTTATCTTAATTTGTTGAAGTCTTTAAAAAATCAATACTTTTGTCAGAAAATAGAACATTGAAATAAAGGGGAATTCAAATGCTCTAAAACAGTGGTGGCTTTTAAAACTGATTCATGTGGCCAGCTGAAATATCAGGTATAGATAAATGAATTTACTAAAAAATGTGGCTTTATTTTAAAGAATTTAAATTCAAGCATCAGTATATTGCATTCTCTATATTTTTACTTCACTTAAATTTATATATTAAAAATAAACAAAAACAGTTTATAATTAATTTCTTTAGTATGCACTCACATTTTTTCAATCACAATCACAAGTAAGCGCTTTGATGAGGTAGTAGCATTCACGTAAAAGTTTAAGACAGGAGTTCAATTTTTTTTCCACGCAATCTCGACTAAAACCATTAAAAAAATTAATTCATAGTTTTCTGAAAAGTACTCAGGACTGCTAAAATAACACTTTCTGGAATAAAATTTGTTCAATATAACTGTACCATGTGATTTCATTATTGGATTTGTAGGACCATAGGAGCTATTTGTTGATCAAAAAATAAAATAAAAATATTAACATTATTCAAATAATTGGAACCCGTACAACATGTCCCTTTGTTCAACGTGCCCCACCTCCCTCTACAATTTTGTTGTGAATATTCCTAAGTGAGGTGCAGAAAAAACAAGCAAGTTTTCTCACGTTTCCTAAAAAATTTAGAATCACGAACGTTCATTACTTATTTTGGTCATCATAAACTGATTTCTCTTCTTAAAGGCAAAGATGATGCACAGTAACAAATATGTACATAATTTTATATACATAATTAAATGAAAAACAATCTATGCTAGTCAAAAGAGTTATGTAAAATATTCCCCTGTAATATGTGTTTTACTTTTTCAAGTGTTTTTAAAACACATCCTGTTATTTGAAATTAAATTTTACAACACACTTAATGCAAAGTAGTTGAAATACAGCTTTATTTCAATTAAAGTGTGTTTATTTATTTTACAGTTATAATTTTATGAACTAGTTTAAAAAAACATTCCTGCCAATTTGTGTTCAGCCGTATTGATGATTTAGCACATTTGAAGAGTTTTACTTCTGCTTTTAAATTTATTTGCCCTTAATGTTTTTTAAGTTTCTTCTAGATATTCTGCAACTTGAAGAAAGCTCAACTACTAGCTGAACTATAGCCCTGATGCAGATGTTCTAGAAAACTCATGATAGTATTGTACTGTTCGCTTAAAGAATTGTATAATAGAATGATCTCCAATATTTAGTTTACAAGGATGTCCAGAAATCATTTTCCAAGTTTTCTTAGCATGACAGCATTATCAAAAGTAATGAAGTTGTTTAAAAAAAATAATGAACTTCCATACGTAATATGCCATTCATGTTTGTTATGCTTCTTATTATGCTGATGACTTCAGGAAATTTGTTGCTAAAATGGTCTTTGGACTTTCAGCAATGACATGCAAACCAACAAAAATTCTGTGTTTAAATGCTGAATAGTGTAATTAAATGAAATTTTGATCTTCTTCATACAAACAGTGCTGTATTTCTGATTTGTCACGCTTATTATCATATTTATTATCATCCATTTGTATAATAATATTGAAATGTAAAGAGGTAAAACAAACAATAATTTTGCAACAGAAATTGAGAAATAGCTGGAATTCTGTTTTGAGTCTCTAAATTTAGAGTTTTGAATTTGTTTTGTAAAACAAATGCGTTAAGGTTTATGCTTGTTTGTCATGTAAAAATATTGTTTTCAATTTAGATTTTTAATAAATTTTTCGGTATTCAATGCAAGGCTAAAAAATTCAGGTATACATAAAATTATGAAATATATATTTAGGTTTGTTTATTTCAGCATTAAATGAACAGTTCATTGATGCTTATTCTCTTTGTGTAGTTATCCAGAAATCCCCCCCCCCCTCTCAAGAAGAGATTTTTCTCCCCACTTAAACTACAGGACAGGATTTGAATAACTGCAAATAACTCCAATTTTGCAAAGGATAGGTAGCAACTGTTATCTTAGTCCACTTCTGACTGTCAATGCACCTTCTCTGTTTCTGACTAAATTCTGGAAGCATTTTTCAGCATGTTGGAATATAGGTCATATTCATCCATCCATGATACAGGGTAATGAATGGAATTGCAATCTATATGAAAAAATCTGAACAAAAATTCAATTTATTTCAATCAAGGGTTTTTTTTTTTTTTTTCACAAACATTCACTTCACAAATAATATAAAAGAAAATAAATTACAAGCATCAGTATATTTTGCCCTGTCTAATCGAAACTCAACTAATTGAGTAGATGGGAGTAAAGCCTATAACAAAATTTATTTTCTTTATTTTTCTATGCTTATAAACGACTGAAATTTTTGATTAAACTTGTGTTTTGTCCATAGTTATTAGTTTTAGGAAATGATACTTTGGAGTAAAGAATTTTTAAAAATTTGATAATAATAACCACATTTTGAACATGTGAATATTTTAAAGTTACGTTGCATTTCAGAAAACACAAAGATTAATCTTTGCTTATTTTGTTACTTAAGCAGTTATTGACAATAATAGTTTACCCCAAAATCTATAAAAACTACAAATTCTGTTTTGGTACCATGAATTTGATTTTAATTGCCTCATTGAGAAAAATGTCTCTGTTTTCTCTTTCTTTTTTTTTTTTTTTTTTCTTTTTTTTTTGTGTGTGTGTGTGTGTAAAAATGTTAGAAATTCTATGTTTGTAATAAAGTTTACAGATGTAACCACATCAAAAAATAAATTGAACATTAGAGACTTTTGTTGTAATCTTTATGTGGTTATGACCTGAACTGTTAGTATGGAATGAATGAGTTTTTTTCATGCTAAGTTGTATTTAAAATCTCTATCAAAATTAAACGTCAACATTGCTTTTCCACAAACATTGAAAATAAGTACAAGTCCTCTACTGGTGCTGGGAATGATTTTTTTCTTTGTTTCATTAAGAAACTGTCTACTTTCTTTTCTTTATAATATTGTTTTGATTTGAAAATATTGTTCAAAATGTAAGTAATAGATGCATGATGTGATGCAGAGAAATAAATAAATAACAATAGATACATTTGTTTCTTATTCATATGAGTTGAAAATAAGTCATGTTTCAAATTACACCCCCTCAACTCCTCAATATATTTCTGAATATTTCTATCTACATCAAATTAAAGTAATAATTTTCAACTTTATTCAAATTAATATTTTAACCAAGAGTGCCTACTGAACCACTAAAATATTTAGAGGTTCTTGGTATTCTTTCTTTCTTTTTTTTTTGGCGGGGGGGGGGGGGGAGCTGTTACCTCGTTTTGACCATCTACCTATTTCTAGTATTGAGCTTTCAAATTTTCCTTTGCATATTTTTCTTTCAAATTTTTGATTTAATGTTTAACTTAATCACATTTAAATCAGAAAATTGTACAGCGTAAACTTAAACATGCAATTTTAATTAGCATTTTTTTTAATAGCAAACCATTTTAGATTTAAAACTCTTTACAACATTTGCCTTTCCGAAACAAAAACAAGCAATTTCTAATGTGCATTATCTGTCGTTCATTTATTTATTTTCATTTTCTTACCTTTTTTTATCTCTTTATTTATTTTGAATCAATTAAATTCTAACACATGGAGGTGAGAATTGACGTGCTGCGAACCAAAAAAAAAAAAAAAAAAAAGAAATAAAAATTATTACAAAAAAAAAAAACTGTCGGCAGATTTAAATGGATATATTTTTGCTGAAATTAAAAAATGATAAATTATTCCTTTGTTTTAACTGTAAAAGGCATGTGACAGCAAAGTTGCACTTTTTGAAGATTAGCCCATTAGTGACTGAAGTTTTTAATTAAACTAATGTTTTCTTTTTCGAATGAAAATGCTGAAAATTTTGTGTTTTAAATAAAGTTTATAGATACAATAACACCAAAAAGTAAATTGAACAACAGAGATCTATGTTGTTTACAACAACAACAAGATTACAACAATAAGATCATGCTATTGATCTGAAAACTTGCATGAAATAAATGAGTTTTCCTCATGCTAAATTGTTTTCAATTTTTAGTGTTTGCTTTGTCTTAAAATTCAAAATAGGTACAAGTCCTTTTTTGGTGCTCTGAATTGTTTTAATTTTGTTTCATTAAAAAAATGTCTACTATCTAACTACCTTTCATTCTAGTATTGTTTTGGTATAAAGATATTGTTGAAAATTTTAAATAATAGATAGTGTACTTTCAAGAAATAAATATAAAATAATGGAGACATCTGTTTCTTATGCATATAAGAATGTTGAAAAAATATGTCAAAATACACCCCCCCCCCCTCCTTAACTTCCCAATTTATTTCTGAATATTTCTATCTGCATCTAGTTTCAAATAAAAATGACCTCTGATTAATATAATTTCAGTTTTCAACTTTATACAAATTAATCTATTAACTAGGTGTGCCCACTAAACCATTAAAATATTCAGAGGTTCTTAATCTCTTTTTTTTTTGGAGTGGGTTGGGGCGAGATAGGATCCCCGCAGTGTGGGGTGCCCCACGTCTTAAGGGGTCCAACGGCCTCTGAAATTAAAGAAAAAAATTTAAAAAACCTAGCACTAAGACTTATTTAACGTTACAAATATACATTGATGGCCTCTGGGGAGGGGCTATACAGATTTTGTTGCAGGGAGGCCTAAAATGTATAGATCCTGGCCTGGGTAGGATACCTTGTTTTAAGCTTCTACATATTTCTTTTATTACTCTTTCAAACTTTCCCTTGCATATACATGGGTGCCACACCCCTAACAGCACCCACCGCCCCCCCCCCCCGTAGGTGGGCATCCTAGGCATATATTTCCTTTCGGAATTTTTAAGCTAATGCTAAACTTTGTTCCATTTAAATCAGAAAAGTGTAAATTTTTCCTTTTATAGCAAAAAAATAAGTAATGCTTTTGATATCAATACAAGAAATATTTCTATGTTCAAAAATCTTTATAAAGCTTAATTTAATGTAGCAAAAACAAGCAATTTTTTATGTTCATTATTTGTTGCTTATTTATTTATTTTAATTTTCTTAATCAGTGTTTATTCTTTTATTCATTTTGAATCAATTAAAATTATAATATAATTTTCGTTATCTCGGAATCTTTTGATTAATTTAAAATTGATCGTATTAGGAGAATAAGGTTTAAGAAAAAAAATCTGCTCTTAATTTTGCTAACATAGGGCCATTTTGTCTTTTTTTAATGTTTGAATCAAAATCGAGCGTTTCATTTATTGACTGCATGCATTTTCGAATCCGCGTGCTTTTACATCCTTCAGAACCCGTTTCAGCCACTCTTCCCGCTCCCGCTTGTGACTATTTTTTGTAACGAAACTCGAAAGCGAACAAGGAGCCAATCTTGCAGCTCGGCGGCAACCCTATCTTCCCCCTGTAACCGGTTGCGTTTTCCGAGCGTAGCTGTTGTCGCAACTCTGAAAACTACGTTTTCATGTAGGGACTCTAGGCCATACCGAGAGATTATTTTGTACTTCCGAGACATGAAGAGTTTTGGAAGTTATTTTTCAAGAATCGGAGTTGGCCAATACATTACTTTTTCTTTCATTTGTGCTCACAAAAATTTTGCAGTTTCTTCCATTTTGCGTCAGACGCAAGGAAGCTTTTTTATTTCGATCTTCAAATAAATAAAATTTAGTTCATATGATACTAATTCAATATGAAGTTTTTTTTTTTTTTTTTTTACTAACTTATTTTATAAATATCAATATCATCACGCCAAGTAATTTATTATGCTTGAAAGACTATAGAGACATTAGTTCATAGCGGTAAAACACCACAGAGGAGAGAGGCAGCATAAAGCTGAAACAACTAAAAATTCTTCGAACTAGAATTTACATTTGAAGTCGGGTAGTCATTTGGGGGAGGGGGGGGGGGTCAATTAAATTTGTCTAATTGTGTTTTTGAATAATTGTGTGAGTGGGCGCGGGTTTCGGCACATGAGTATTTTCCCTTTGCCTCCCCCCCCTCTGGAAAAATTCCAAATGACAAGCATAATTTAATTCTTACTAAACTTTGTTTCAAAAATCTTTTTTTTTTTTTTTTTGAAGCTTTAAGCACAGAGACACATTTTTGCTTGAATACTTCCCTGATTTATATCCAAATTTTGATTTTTAAAATTTATGAATCTGTATAAAAATACTTTTCCGGCTAAATTGTTTGTTTTGAACAGGGACGGATACATAAATAGTTTTTGGAAGGGGCACCAAACGGTAAAACGTGCTCCCCCCTTTATACAATTTAAAAAAAAAAGAAAGAATGAATGAAAGTCCCCTCCGGTTCCTTGAAAATGTTTTTAAAGTTCACTTTAAACCCATTAATCCGCTTTAACGTGAAGAATTAAATATCAAATTAATTCGAATGTGAGCGTGACTACTAAACCTTTAATATTTTCACCAATATGGAATAATAATGATGATATTACTCAGAAGCATTGTCATAATGATTAAAACAAGAGGGTATTAAAACAGAATAATCACTTCATTTTCTATCTAAAAAGAATGGGGTCGGTTCCGAAATTTTAAAAGTTTTTTTTTTTTTTTGAAAGAGCATGCTTAAAAACATAGAATTTAACCATTTTTTAAAAATGATTTGACATAGTTCAATATTTTTTAACAATTATTTTAATCGGTGCAATTTCATTGCTTACGCTTCTGCACATGACACCACAAGTAATGAAATGCCATTCACTGATGCCATTAGCACATAGCGCAATGATTCATTCGCATCTTTACTCACGTTTACTGGCAACGATATGACTGATAGCAATCGTAGAGCACAATATTTAATTCACTTCTGAATTATCACTAGCTGGAAACGCGGTAGACAGCAAGCGTAAGCATTCAGCGCGCCAGTGGAGATGAGCCGAAGTACATCATTTGTGACGTCATAAAACCACGCCTTATTCTCAAAATCGACAGTTTAAAAAATTAATTAAAAATCAAGCGTTGGGAAAATGAAAACGCTTTGCGAAAAACGTGTTTTGAATTCAAAACGTCGAAACTCAAATGAATGCCTGCGGTTGGATGCTGGATGTTTTTTTTTTGAGCAATCACGATTGCTTATTGTTCTCATTTGACTGTTTTGAATTCCTATCATTTTATTTTCCCACCAGCACCCTCTGACAGCACCACCGCCGCGTTGACCGGCCTCAAGATGCTGCTCTTCTTGCGAAAACCGTCCCCAAGTTGCGTCCATATCCTACGCTCACACGCATACACACACACACCTACACACATACACACACTCATGCCTGCGCACAGACACAAACACACTCCTACACACACACACACTCATGCCTCCACACAGACACATATGCCTACATACACACACACGAACGCCTACACACACACGCGCGTACACACACAGCACTGCATACACAACGCGCGCACACATGCATACATACATACACACACACACGCACCCACACACATGCGCCTACACAAACACACGCGCATTCATACACGCACACGCTCGTGATTGCGAAAAACATAATTTGAATTCAAGATGCCAAAAATTCAAATTAATATATTTTATTTATTAATTTATTATTTTGAGGGGGAGGTGGCTGATGATGTGGGAATATAATTTTTGCGCTGGCACAAGGGTTCTGGACGGAAAAAACCTTTTTTGTTTGTGGACTGCAAAGTAAAACTAGTAATTATTGTTATCATAGGCATCCATGTGTGTGATTTTAGAGGGAGGTTATTCATATTTTAGGTTTTAAGGCTTTAATTCAAAGAATTTCTATTTAACACTGTTTGCTACTAACTTTTAATTTCCTTCTTACCTGATTCCGATGAGGATTTTTCAGATCTGTTTTCTTCCTTATAATGGGTATTTTTAGGGATGTTGTCCTTATTCTAAAGGAGATTTTAAACCACTGTTGTTCTCATTGTAATGTTAGACATGTTTAACAATAACTAGTGGCCCTTAAGATCGTTATTCTTCCAATCCCAATCTAAAAAGGGACCCATATTTTCACTTTCATTCGAAGACATATCTGACCTAAAACTCATTGTTACACACACACAATTTTAAAAGTAATTTCAGAGTGAGACAAAATTTTGGAAAAATTTTCACGCAAAGACGTTTTTGAAAACAATTATTCATCAATGACTTTCGTTGAAATGCAATAATTTGATCTGAAATATTTTTTATCAACAAATTGTTAAATATAAAAATGCAAACTGAAAAATTTTTGAGTACTGGTAAAATAAATATCAGTGGTGATTGTCAGGGTCTGATTTAGAAATTTTAGGACAGTATGCTCAACACATATGATTTGAACTGAGCAGTTGAAGAAAGCGCTGTAGAGTTACGATCCCGTATCTTTTCCTCATTGCCTGTACAGCCGAGTCCCGACTTACGCGAGGGATGCGTTCCAAGACTCCTCGCGTAAGTCGAAATTTCGCGTTGTTGGAAAATATACGTATATATTTTTTTAAAAGTATACCAAATTCTTATAGACACTTATAAACACCCTTCAAACTGCTTTAAAGCATTCCTCAACTACACACGAAAGTTTCTGACATAAAAACTGAATTTTTACAGTATTTAAAAGTAAAAACTGTTTCATTCAACATGAATAAAACATAAAAAAAATTTGTTCAATGTTCAAGCATATCGAGAATCTTGTCTTGTCTTTTCTTTTAATCAGAAACTTTCTCTATCTTCCCATCTTCACAAACTTTAGATGAAGTACCACTAAGGTGCCATTACATTTCATTAACTTTAATATTTAAAATGAAAAAAATAAATAAATGAAAGATGCTGAGTGGTTATTTGATGCACTAACAACGCGATGCTTAGTTTAGTTTGAGGTGGGAATTTTCGGTGTCAGTGATGCTTAAAGCGATATAATAACATTCACGAAATCAGTATTTAGTAGCCAATAACGAAGCCGATACTTCCTTCCAAAAAAAATCGTGTTGTGGTCGAAAAATTCGCGTTGACTCTAAAATTCGTTGCTCGTGAAAAATTCGCGTTATAGCCATTTCGCGTAAGTCGAATCGCGTTGTAGCGGGAGTCGACTGTATATGGGCTGCAATACCAGGGTGTAAACATGTGGTAGTTAATCTTTATTTCACTCATCAAACCTCATCAACATGGAAACTACTTTACACGTTAGTGAAAACTAATTTGGCTTATAAGTTTTTTTTTTTTTTTGATAATGTTGCTGAATGTTTTTAATGCGTGCTTACGTGTGCTCCTTTCATAGGCGGCTGGTGCACCAAAAAAAGTGGGGGTCAAAGGAAATGGATTGTGGGGGGAGGGGGGGAGGCAGTGGCGTAGGTAGCTATTGCCGCCCCGGTCGGTTCCTCAATTTGCCGCCCTATCGTTGTGAAATAGCTAATACACATACTGTAAAGGGTGTTTAAATTAAAACAAGAAATATAATTTAAGAAAAAAAGATGTAATTAATTTCTGTATACTTGAAAAAGAAAAAAAGAAGGGGGGATAAAGGTCCGCACTTTGAGAAAATTGCTAAATTTACTTTAAAAATCGAAAATTTTAGGCAATTTTTAGTAAAGTGAGGGGAAAGGGCAGGTTGGGTCTTGTTTCCGATATTTTCAAAAAATTTTGTGCTTTTTTGTTAATGTTAGGGGATCGGTGGGCACCGCAAGGAAATTTTCCGAAGTCAAAGTTTTAAAATGCAGCTTAGGCTTAGAAAAGTTAAGAAAATCGGAAACAGTACGATACTCAATTCGAAAAATTTAAGCTCTGAAATATGTAATTTTAGGCGTTAGGGGAGAGAGAAGCGCTGAGGCTTCTTACTGAAATATTTTTAAAATTGAAATCAATTTTAAGGGCATCTTTGGTGGAATGGGGAAGGTTCTGCTTCTTTCCTTGAAAATTGTTCGGTACCAAAGTCTCAAAAACGCAATTCTAGGCTATCTTTGGTGACGTTAAGGGGTTCATAACACCTAACAGTAGGGTAATAATGCCGGTTCTGCCCCAAGAGGCGGCTCTGCGGCTATGAGCCGCCTCCCAACCCCTCCGCCTCCTGATGCCGCCTCCCCCTCCCACTCTTCCTCCCACCGCCTCCTCCACTTCCTCCCCACCCCCCTCCCGACCTTGGGGTTGACCCTCCCCACGACCGGGGCCGCCGCGAGAACCCGTAGAAGGTGACGAGGGTTTTTCCCGCGTTTTAGATATTTTTCCCGCGTTTTCGGACTTAGAATATTTTGAACTTGTTGTCATGACAACCAGAGTTTTTAGTTTTCGGTTGGCAACACTTGTTGCTATGTTTTAACTTATGCTATGTTTAACGTCGGTGGCGCCATCTATTGAGAGGTTGATTTTTTATTTCCGGACTTTGAATATTTCTGCGAATTTAATTATTTTTATTTTTACAGAGTGTTGAAGTTGGGAATCGAACACCCAAACTTTGAGTTAGCAAAAACGTATGCTAACCACTATGCTATATTTTTCATTACTCTTTCAGTCTTAATGTGAATCTGTACCATGACAACGAATATTACAATTAAATTAATTTTAAAACCATCAGTTAATTTACTCTTTAGTACTAATCATGGCATATCATTAACTGAATTTCAGCTCATAATTGAAACTATCATCATTATTATTATTTTTCATAATAACAAAGTTTTCACTTAAGTAAAGATTTATTTAAATACAACCCATTCGAGATTTTAGATTTGGTTCAATGCTTTGTGGACTTGAAATATATTTTAAACTTTGATTTTCTTTTTCATGCATTTCAAACTTTATCATTTTTATTTTTTCTAACTTGTTAAATTTTCTTAACTAATTTCATTTTTCTTTGTCAAATTTACAAATATTTTTTCTAACTTGTAAAAATTTCGAAGAAATAATTTTCTTAACTAATTTTTTTTGACTTTCATACAACAAAATATTTTTTCTTACTTGTTAAATTTTCAAAGAAATAATTAACTTAAATATTCTTTCACACATTTTGAACTTTAACGTTTTTTCCTGTCATTTAGCACTTTGATTTTTTTTTTTTCACTATTTTAGCGTTTTTCAATTATTTTCAGTCTTTAACTATTTTCTTAACTTTTTAGTCTTTAACTAATTTCAAGCATTTCAGACTTAGATTATTTTTTCGTGATTTCGATTTTTTTTTTTTTTAGTATATTTTAGAGTTTGATCATTTTCTCGCTTGTTTTTACTTTATCGTTTTTTTTTTTTCCCGATATTTTTAAACTTAGAAATTTTTCACAAGTAGTGACAGGAATCGAACCTTCAAATTTTTCAAAACGTTATCATGTCTTCAATTTTTGCAATCATGTCAAACTTGCAATCAATTTACTCGTAGTAGTAATTAACACTTATCATTAACAAATTTTCTCAGATTTTAAAAAAATCAACTTAATTAATTTTTTCCAGTAAGCAAATTGCGCACTCAAGTTACATTCCAACACTGCATATATGTTTCAAGAGTTTCATTGAATTTATCACATTCCATTTAATTAACTCTAATAATTACTTTTTCATTAATACTTAACTTAATCATTTTATCATACATTTATTCCAGTTACAAAATTATGCTTAAAAGTTATTTATTTTTCTTAGCACAAGAGATTTTAACATGTTCCTACTAAAATGCTTTTCACTCTAGTTTGAGTTTACTAAAATAGCAACTCATTTACGATTTAGATTCATTTAATCGTCTTTGATTCTTTTTTCATTGTTAATATTTTAAATTATCACATACGTTATTATTTTTATACATTTATCCATTTAATTTTCGAAAATCTACAATCAATTTACTTTTCGTATTAATTAACACTTATCACTATCAAATATTTTCATGAATTTTAAAAAATTATCTTCTTAAATAATTTTTTACTGTAACCAAATTTCCCACTCAAGTTATATTTTATCACTACATATGCTTTTCATGAGTTTCACTTAATTTATCGCATTTCATTTAATTAACTCTAATAATTATTTTTTATCATCGATATTTAAGTTAATCATATTTTCCTTTCTTTATTTTTTTTTTCATGCAAACACTCTTGATGGAATAAAACAAAATTTTCAACTTTCATGAATTAAATCCCCTCTGAATATTTTATTTTACTTTACCATACTTTACTATTTTACTTACTGCGTTTTACTATTTATCATTCATTACAGCTTTTCCAAAATATTACTTTACAACCAACCAATTTCATTAACAGAATTTTCATTACAATTTATAAATTTCACTTTTATTTAATTATTTTTACCTACGGTAAAATAAAACACATAACACAAAAATGTTAAACATCAATGAAGTACCCAAGAAATGTTAAAATTATAAGTCGAGTATCAAAACTTCATGTCAGCAAATTTTAAAAATAGACTTACCGAAAAATAACTTCTACTGAAATTCATTTCAAAACTTGGAATCAATTTACTCTTAGCATTAATAAACACTTATCATTAAGAAATTTTCATGGATTTTAAAAATCAACTTATTTAATTTTTTTCCAGTAAGCAAATTTCGCACTCAAGTTACATTTCATCACTTTATATGCTTTTCAAGAGTTTCATTTAATTTATCACATTTTATTTAATCAACTCTATTAATTATTTTTTTGATTAGTATTTAACTTAGTCATTTTATCGCATAGTGTTTTACTTTATTATTTTTTTTTTTCATACAAGCACTCTTGTTAGAATAAAACAAAATTTTCAACCTTCATGAATTAGAATCACTTTGGCTATTTCATTTTCCCAATAATATTTTACTTTAACAACTAATTTCTTTAACAAAATCGATATCATTTATTTTAGTCTTTATCCTTTTCGAACGATACATTCAAATGGACAGCTATACGTTAAATTAAGAAACTTAATCTAAATTTTGACAAATTAAGTTATAGCTAAATACTGACTAAAATTAAGTACAAAAGACTAACCTTTTTGGGGTGAAATCCCTCAAGTACCAGCTATCGCGAAGTTATTTAAAAACAGTGAATGAAATTGTAATAAGTGGATTGTTAATTATAACTCAATCTCACAAAATTACAATTACATGCATGTTTTATTTGAAATCGCTGCATACGGCTGGCTGCCCATCGTCGATTTGCAGAACGCATGCCGTGATATCGCAAATCAACTCGGCTGTTGAAAGAAACTACCGTAATCCCACAGCACTTCGGATCGTCCACACACACGCATCGAGGCGAATTGAGAAAATGACTTTATCAATATTGCTATCTACCCCTTTACCGATAACAGATAACAAACCCCACGTGCTAGTATTATTCACCACCTGGCCTACGTCTTTCAAGTGATGTCACTGTTTCTGACCAATTAAAATTAGTTCACGTTTCTCAAATATCAAGCACATAGATCGGCAATAGCCTGATGTCAGGTTTTTCCAAACAAAATTTTAGATTTTAATTCGTAGTTTCGAATTAATTTCTTTTTCATTTCAAACTTATAAAAAAAAAAAAAATTTCCAGCTTGTAAGAATATTTCTTTCAAAAACAGATTTTTGATTCAAAACAGTATTTTTTCAAACTTGTAATATTTTTCTACTTAGAAAATGAAATCAAAAATTTTTGTTTTCTTTAATCATATAAAATGTTTTTAAGAAATAATTTCTCAAACTTGTAATATTTTTCCACTAATTAAAAAAAAATCAATTTTTTTTTTCAATCATATAAAAATAAATTTTTAATCTTACAACAGTAAATTTTTCCGCAAAAATATTTTTTTCAAATCAAAATAATAATAATATTTTTGTAACATATTGTTTTTTTTCCTTTCAATCTTTTTTTTTTTTCAAAAATTTTCAAACTTACGAAATAAAATTTTTTCAACTGAATCTTCAAACGAAATGCTTTAATTAAATTTAAAACTCAATATCACTTTACTCTTAGTATTAATAACCAATAGCACTTAACCATTTACTCTTTGCACTCTAAGTATTAATTAACACACACGCATTAGAAATAATAATAATAATGTTTAAGATACTTACAAATCACTTACTCAAGCTTTCAAATATCCATCTAGCATGTTATTGTTCATTCGTGTGAGGGAACTTGTAATAAAACTTTACTTATCAACCGAAATTATAAGCGAAAATATCGCATTTTTTAGCACTAAATATAATCCTACAATTAACAAATTGGTTTTAACTTTGAATTTAAGAAAAATAAAAACTATTACACACTTAGTAACATATCTATCGATGTACATTATTTCATGACAAATCACAAATAGGTGAGGATCTTTTATCGATCATGTGACCAACTAAGTTAAGAAAGAGCGTTCTTATCTCATATGAGAATTTATAAGTCTTTAATATTTCTCTTTAATGTAAGTGTATTGATACGTACGAGTTTGTGTATGTTTGTGTATGTATGGTTTTGTAATTAAGACTGAATGAAAATATAATTTTTGTAATATTTCTATAGTTTAATGCATGCGAAGGACTTCAAATAATGCTAAGTGGAAAGTCAAAATTAGAACCGTAAAGCTTAAACATGACAATGGTTTGAAAACAATACACAGTTATATTCACATACACAAACTCGTACGTATCAATACACTTACATTAAAGAGAAATATTAAAGACTTATAAATTCTCATATGAGATAAGAACGCTCTTTCTTAACTTAGTTGGTCACATGATCGATAAAAGATCCTCACCTATTTGTGATTTGTCATGAAATAATGTACATCGATAGATATGTTACTAAGTGTGTAATAGTTTTTATTTTTCTTAAATTCAAAGTTAAAACCAATTTGTTAATTGTAGGATTATATTTAGTGCTAAAAAATGCGATATTTTCGCTTATAATTTCGGTTGATAAGTAAAGTTTTATTACAAGTTCCCTCACACGAATGAACAATAACATGCTAGATGGATATTTGAAAGCTTGAGTAAGTGATTTGTAAGTATCTTAAACATTATTATTATTATTTCTAATGCGTGTGTGTTAATTAATACTTAGAGTGCAAAGAGTAAATGGTTAAGTGCTATTGGTTATTAATACTAAGGGTAAAGTGATATTGAGTTTTAAATTTAATTAAAGCATTTCGTTTGAAGATTCAGTTGAAAAAATTTTATTTCGTAAGTTTGAAAATTTTTGAAAAAAAAAAAAGATTGAAAGGAAAAAAAAACAATATGTTACAAAAATATTATTATTATTTTGATTTGAAAAAAATATTTTTGCGGAAAAATTTACTGTTGTAAGATTAAAAATTTATTTTTATATGATTGAAAAAAAAAAATTGATTTTTTTTTAATTAGTGGAAAAATATTACAAGTTTGAGAAATTATTTCTTAAAAACATTTTATATGATTAAAGAAAACAAAAATTTTTGATTTCATTTTCTAAGTAGAAAAATATTACAAGTTTGAAAAAATACTGTTTTGAATCAAAAATCTGTTTTTGAAAGAAATATTCTTACAAGCTGGAAATTTTTTTTTTTTATAAGTTTGAAATGAAAAAGAAATTAATTCGAAACTACGAATTAAAATCTAAAATTTTGTTTGGAAAAACCTGACATCAGGCTATTGCCGATCTATGTGCTTGATATTTGAGAAACGTGAACTAATTTTAATTGGTCAGAAACAGTGACATCACTTGAAAGACGTAGGCCAGGTGGTGAATAATACTAGCACGTGGGGTTTGTTATCTGTTATCGGTAAAGGGGTAGATAGCAATATTGATAAAGTCATTTTCTCAATTCGCCTCGATGCGTGTGTGTGGACGATCCGAAGTGCTGTGGGATTACGGTAGTTTCTTTCAACAGCCGAGTTGATTTGCGATATCACGGCATGCGTTCTGCAAATCGACGATGGGCAGCCAGCCGTATGCAGCGATTTCAAATAAAACATGCATGTAATTGTAATTTTGTGAGATTGAGTTATAATTAACAATCCACTTATTACAATTTCATTCACTGTTTTTAAATAACTTCGCGATAGCTGGTACTTGAGGGATTTCACCCCAAAAAGGTTAGTCTTTTGTACTTAATTTTAGTCAGTATTTAGCTATAACTTAATTTGTCAAAATTTAGATTAAGTTTCTTAATTTAACGTATAGCTGTCCATTTGAATGTATCGTTCGAAAAGGATAAAGACTAAAATAAATGATATCGATTTTGTTAAAGAAATTAGTTGTTAAAGTAAAATATTATTGGGAAAATGAAATAGCCAAAGTGATTCTAATTCATGAAGGTTGAAAATTTTGTTTTATTCTAACAAGAGTGCTTGTATGAAAAAAAAAAAAATAATAAAGTAAAACACTATGCGATAAAATGACTAAGTTAAATACTAATCAAAAAAATAATTAATAGAGTTGATTAAATAAAATGTGATAAATTAAATGAAACTCTTGAAAAGCATATAAAGTGATGAAATGTAACTTGAGTGCGAAATTTGCTT
This sequence comes from Uloborus diversus, assembly GCF_026930045.1. Classification (NCBI taxonomy): domain Eukaryota; kingdom Metazoa; phylum Arthropoda; class Arachnida; order Araneae; family Uloboridae; genus Uloborus; species Uloborus diversus. The sequence continues at coordinate 215,667,824 of NC_072733.1, read as the reverse complement.
ACTGGAAAAAAATTAAATAAGTTGATTTTTAAAATCCATGAAAATTTCTTAATGATAAGTGTTTATTAATGCTAAGAGTAAATTGATTCCAAGTTTTGAAATGAATTTCAGTAGAAGTTATTTTTCGGTAAGTCTATTTTTAAAATTTGCTGACATGAAGTTTTGATACTCGACTTATAATTTTAACATTTCTTGGGTACTTCATTGATGTTTAACATTTTTGTGTTATGTGTTTTATTTTACCGTAGGTAAAAATAATTAAATAAAAGTGAAATTTATAAATTGTAATGAAAATTCTGTTAATGAAATTGGTTGGTTGTAAAGTAATATTTTGGAAAAGCTGTAATGAATGATAAATAGTAAAACGCAGTAAGTAAAATAGTAAAGTATGGTAAAGTAAAATAAAATATTCAGAGGGGATTTAATTCATGAAAGTTGAAAATTTTGTTTTATTCCATCAAGAGTGTTTGCATGAAAAAAAAAATAAAGAAAGGAAAATATGATTAACTTAAATATCGATGATAAAAAATAATTATTAGAGTTAATTAAATGAAATGCGATAAATTAAGTGAAACTCATGAAAAGCATATGTAGTGATAAAATATAACTTGAGTGGGAAATTTGGTTACAGTAAAAAATTATTTAAGAAGATAATTTTTTAAAATTCATGAAAATATTTGATAGTGATAAGTGTTAATTAATACGAAAAGTAAATTGATTGTAGATTTTCGAAAATTAAATGGATAAATGTATAAAAATAATAACGTATGTGATAATTTAAAATATTAACAATGAAAAAAGAATCAAAGACGATTAAATGAATCTAAATCGTAAATGAGTTGCTATTTTAGTAAACTCAAACTAGAGTGAAAAGCATTTTAGTAGGAACATGTTAAAATCTCTTGTGCTAAGAAAAATAAATAACTTTTAAGCATAATTTTGTAACTGGAATAAATGTATGATAAAATGATTAAGTTAAGTATTAATGAAAAAGTAATTATTAGAGTTAATTAAATGGAATGTGATAAATTCAATGAAACTCTTGAAACATATATGCAGTGTTGGAATGTAACTTGAGTGCGCAATTTGCTTACTGGAAAAAATTAATTAAGTTGATTTTTTTAAAATCTGAGAAAATTTGTTAATGATAAGTGTTAATTACTACTACGAGTAAATTGATTGCAAGTTTGACATGATTGCAAAAATTGAAGACATGATAACGTTTTGAAAAATTTGAAGGTTCGATTCCTGTCACTACTTGTGAAAAATTTCTAAGTTTAAAAATATCGGGAAAAAAAAAAAACGATAAAGTAAAAACAAGCGAGAAAATGATCAAACTCTAAAATATACTAAAAAAAAAAAAAAAATCGAAATCACGAAAAAATAATCTAAGTCTGAAATGCTTGAAATTAGTTAAAGACTAAAAAGTTAAGAAAATAGTTAAAGACTGAAAATAATTGAAAAACGCTAAAATAGTGAAAAAAAAAAAAAATCAAAGTGCTAAATGACAGGAAAAAACGTTAAAGTTCAAAATGTGTGAAAGAATATTTAAGTTAATTATTTCTTTGAAAATTTAACAAGTAAGAAAAAATATTTTGTTGTATGAAAGTCAAAAAAAATTAGTTAAGAAAATTATTTCTTCGAAATTTTTACAAGTTAGAAAAAATATTTGTAAATTTGACAAAGAAAAATGAAATTAGTTAAGAAAATTTAACAAGTTAGAAAAAATAAAAATGATAAAGTTTGAAATGCATGAAAAAGAAAATCAAAGTTTAAAATATATTTCAAGTCCACAAAGCATTGAACCAAATCTAAAATCTCGAATGGGTTGTATTTAAATAAATCTTTACTTAAGTGAAAACTTTGTTATTATGAAAAATAATAATAATGATGATAGTTTCAATTATGAGCTGAAATTCAGTTAATGATATGCCATGATTAGTACTAAAGAGTAAATTAACTGATGGTTTTAAAATTAATTTAATTGTAATATTCGTTGTCATGGTACAGATTCACATTAAGACTGAAAGAGTAATGAAAAATATAGCATAGTGGTTAGCATACGTTTTTGCTAACTCAAAGTTTGGGTGTTCGATTCCCAACTTCAACACTCTGTAAAAATAAAAATAATTAAATTCGCAGAAATATTCAAAGTCCGGAAATAAAAAATCAACCTCTCAATAGATGGCGCCACCGACGTTAAACATAGCATAAGTTAAAACATAGCAACAAGTGTTGCCAACCGAAAACTAAAAACTCTGGTTGTCATGACAACAAGTTCAAAATATTCTAAGTCCGAAAACGCGGGAAAAATATCTAAAACGCGGGAAAAACCCTCGTCACCTTCTACGGGTTCTCGCGGCGGCCCCGGTCGTGGGGAGGGTCAACCCCAAGGTCGGGAGGGGGTGGGGAGGAAGTGGAGGAGGCGGTGGGAGGAAGAGTGGGAGGGGGAGGCGGCATCAGGAGGCGGAGGGGTTGGGAGGCGGCTCATAGCCGCAGAGCCGCCTCTTGGGGCAGAACCGGCATTATTACCCTACTCCTAACGGCCCCAAGAATGTTGTGAAGTAAGGTGGCTTTCTCATGGAAAATGTCCGTAATTGACGTCCGACGTTAGGCATTAATGATAATGTTAGGAGCAAGAGGGGGCAGAGGGAGGTTTCCTTCCCCAAATTTTTTTCCTAAAGCTACAGTTAGTTTTAGGCTATATTTGAGAAGGAAGGATAAGCGAGCTCTCCCACTCACGCAAATTTCTAAAATTTGGACAATCTTTGGGGCCCTTAGGAAAAGGGTTGAGGAGTTCAGCTTTCCTTCCTCGGAAATTTTTCAAAATTGAAGTTTTCAAAACGCAGTGATTAAGGGATCTCTCTCGGAACAACAAAATCGAAACTGTAGTCCTAAATTTTAAGCTATCTTTGATCATGTTAGGAGATCAAGGGTAGTCAAGATTCAGATGCAGTTCTCACAAATTGGTATTGAAGTATCGAAGTTTTAAAAACATAAATTTAGGCTACATGTTGAGACTTAAAAAGAGAGGTTGGGCATTTCCTCCAGGAAATTTTTCAGAATTAAAGGTTTTAGTTTGTATTTTTTGGCTGTGTTTGCTACGTTAGAGGAAAAGACAGGTTTCAGCGCTCTGCCCAGAAATTTTTGATCATTGAGGTCTCAAACCGCAATTCGCTGTCTTTCACGTTACAGAGTGGAAGGTGAGATAGGTCCCCAACCGGAATTATTTGAAACTGAATATGCTAAAACGCAATTTTAGACGGCACAAAGGTACCTAGTTATTTCTTAATAAAACAAGTGGTTAACTTCTCGTGTAATTCATTCCTATGGGTGCAAATAAGAGGAGAGGGGGGGGGGGAGTTTTGACGTAAACTGCGGAATTGTAATTTTTAGGGGATTTTGTCTCTTTTGGGAGTATTGCTCTTGGGGGAAGAGCTTCATAGGTGGTGCCCTTTACTCTTGGAATGGATAGATTTGGAATGATTTTTAAAATCGAATGATTGCTTTTCTCTTGCTTTATTCGAATGGGGTAGTAGTTGAATGTTTGGCTTCGAATTTTCGATAATTGAGAGATTCCTTAATAATCGAACGATATTTTTAGAACGAAAATTGTTAATTATCATATGAGCGGATTTATGGAGGGGCATGTGTTGTGTGAGTGGCGGATACAATGGAGGGTCGTGGGGGACATGGCCCCCCCCCCTGAACTCTCGAGAATAGTATCCGTACACATTGTGTTCAAATAATTTATGCATAAAATGCAAACGATGACCGTATTTTATCTTTTCAATACATCAATTATTTTTCAAAGAAAATATTTGAACTACTACTTTGTTTTACTGCTTATGAAATTAATTTTCAACGTTTATCCCCAATTATGTGCCTTATTCCTGACCGATTTGGGGCTTTTTATTGACACCCCCCAAAAAGTTTCAGAATTTTTTCGTACTTAAAACGGGAATTTCGTTCATGGGGGAGGGCTTTCTTCAGCATGATCCCCACCCCCCTTCAAATGGTTTTCTGTATCCGCCCCTGGTGTGATCCGGTGGTGAAATCTTGAAGCAAAGGATAGAGAAACGCTTTACATACTGTTTTGAACTTGACAGTTATTAAGATTAAATACGTACGTATGTACAATTTTTATTAAAAAGTGAGGGATACTGATAATATGGGCAAGTCGTTGGGCGACACTAGCAGGTTTAAACTTGAGAGTTGTTAAACATAAAAATGTATTAAACCGGTATCAAGGGCTTCCATATAGGGTGGGGGGCAAGTGGGGGCTCAAGCCCCCTCAACCTTCTTTGAAATTAGGACATCCTTGCTTTTAGTACTTTTTTTTTTTTTTTTTTGCAAAAATGTAAAATCATTTCTTCTCCAGCAATTAATCAATAAGTTATTAAAAATGTCAAATTTTAATAACTCTAATCTGTACTGAAATCGGTTTCTATGGGAAAAATATCCTATTAAACCATGGGGAAAATATCTGAGCCCCCCCCCCCTTTAAATTTTGCATATGGGCGCCCTTGACCGGTATGGTACAAACCGTGTAATTGAAAATTTAATGTAGTTTTAGCCCTTTTTCGGATTATCGATTCTTGGGGGAGGGGGGATTGTCATAAAAAGCGCGCCATTGCTCACAGGGACGGACGGACACCCCTGTCATTCTATAAGGTTTTAGAATCAAATAATTGCTTCTCAAATGTGTCACCCCTGTCATTCTATAAAGTTATTGAATCAAATAATTGCTTCTGCTTTTTTTCGAATGGGGTTACTCAGAGAACACACTTCGTTGAGTAAACGTTTTAAAGCGATTGTTAACGCTGTGGCAGCCATGTTAAAACGTTTATGAAATGTTTAAACGCAAGGTGTTTATAATGCAGTGGTGCCCTCCCCCCCCCCCCACAGCGATGATACTCATCCCTGAAATGCGACGTTGAACCCCCTAAAATAAATTAAAGCCCGCTTAAGTTACCCTCTCCTCTTCAAAACTTCAATGGCGCGGTCTGCGCCATTTACCCCCCTCCCCCGCGCTCTCTCTTGTATAATATATTGTTTGTTGTGGAATGCTCGGTTATCAAGCGTCTCGGATGATTTGAAAACCGAATACGTAATTAGCTTTTTAAAGAAACTTGACAATCAATTTTAACTTATTTGAGGACCAGCGCACGGAAAATGAAACGTAACTATGGAACCTTAAGTTCCAAAATGGACCGTTGCGAGCCTAAGCATTTTCAGCAGTTTTGCCTCAACTTTACAAAAAAAAAAAAAAAAAACATAAAATCAGCACATTAATTGGCTGAAAATTTTTAAGTTGAGTAAATAATATACTAATCAACATTTACGAAACTATAAGGAATATGACATAAACAGAAGCGAGTAAAACAAGCAAAATACTTAAATTTAACTACCCACACGAAAATAAATGCTACGCACACAAGAAGTCACAAATATCTTGCGTATGGAACTTAAAAAAAAAAAAAAAAAACAATCAGTATAAAATGTAATTTTTATTTAAAAATTGAGCCGAAGAGTGGAAGCTAAAATTATCCAACACGACAAACTTCAATATTTCTTTTTAATGCACTCAGAAACATTTCAGCTTCACTCCCAACACTTTTACTGTTATTGCATATTCCTAAAGTCGACGAATGAAAAAGAAAAATAAAAAAGAGCGGATCAAGAAAGAAAAAAAATAATCATGAACTTCAATGCACTTCAAGCCACACTTGTACACTTTTCAATGCGCCCGGAAACCCCAATCCTCTGGAAAACGCAATCAGAAATATTTTACCCTCCCTCCTCATGTATTAGTCAGATAAATATACTTAACTACTCTCAACAAGAACTTTAAAAAAAAAAGCAAAGCTATAAACTATGAAAGAATGAGTACTTTTGCGCAGAGCAACTATTCCCCTACTTGTTTACATTTTAACTTCGTGTTTGAGAGCCCGAAACCATTCGAAATAATCACGTGATAACTGAAAATCATTAGTTTAAATGCATAACCATTCGAATAAATCACTCAGTCGCCCAAATGCCGAGCTCCTAGTTTCTGACAAGCTAACAGGGAATCTAGTCGAACCTGCATCCCCCAAGGATTGCGACCCCAAAATGAAGACTAAAATCTATCGAATCGACCCCCTAAAACAAGCTTGCATTTCGAACTTTACCGGAGGGTAAGGGGACAAAAGGTGTATCTGCTCATTTTATCGGTAAACAACAAAAAACTAGACCCACTTAAATGTAAAAACTAGAATTTTTCATGGAATTTGGGGGGAGTGGTATTGATCCCCCTTCTAAAAGGGGGGTGTCAATACCCCCCCCCCCCAACTTAACCTAAAACTTCTAAAAGCCAGGAGGGTTCACCCCTTATTATACCCCTAAATGTTAGGCTAAATGTCACATTCCTATCTCGAGCGCACCCCTGCCAAAACAACTCGGGAATTCAACTGAAGTCAAGGGAGCCCACCTCCCCCCTTTCGCAGGGCGATGGCGCACCCTCTCAAATGTTACGGAGCATCCGTCTAGAAAGAGCTCCCCCCCCCCCTCCCGAAATGAGATTAAAAAAAACTCTCAAAAAACCGCTTCTAAAAATTTCGGTTTCGCAGGCTGCGCCATGGACCCCCTCCCCCCTTCCGAAAATGAGATAAAAAAACCCTCTCAAAAAGCCGGCTCTAAAAATTTTAGTTGCACAGGCTGCGCCATGCCCTACCCCCTTTTAGTGGGCACCCCCGTAGCAGTCAACTCAATTTTGGAAAAGCTCAGAAAATGAACTACTCGAGTACTCGATTCAAACGTCGCAAGATCTCGTTTTAAAACATCTCGAGAGATCGATTCAAAAGATCTCGAGAAGTCAATCGCTCGAGTACTCGATTCAAAAGATCTCGAGAAGTCAATCGCTCGAGTACTCGATTCAAAAGATCTCGAGAAGTCAATCGCTCGAGTACTCGATTCAAAAGATCTCGAGAAGTCAATCGCTCGAGTACTCGATTCAAAAGATCTCGAGAAGTCAATCGCTCGAGTACTGATTCAAAAGATCTCGAGAAGTCAATCGCTCGAGTACTCGATTCGGAAGATCTCGAGAAGTCAATCGCTCGAGTTCTCAATTTCAAAAGATCTCGATTATCAATCACTCGAGTGATCGACTTAAAAAGATCTCGATAATCAATCACTCGATTATCAGAAGTACTCGATTCCCGAGATCTCGATTATCAAAAGATCTCGATTATGCTCATCACTAGTTGCTGGTGTTAAGTTTGGCAAATCCTATGTTCAATAAATTTCCTAATTTCTTACAAAAATTTGGTTTACAAACAAAATGGTGAAGACATTTGAATTTTAAAATCAATTGTTGGTATTCAGTATTCCCCCCCCCCCCCAAACTCATTTTTATAGAATTTTCTTTACTGTGCATTGCACTGGTATTTAGCATATTACAGTCAAAATAAATGCGACAAATTTAAAAAAAAGTTTTTTTAATGTTTATTTCTCTGCTGGTCTTATTTCTGGAAAGAAAATATTAAAAAAACTATGGGTACAATTGATAAGGTTTCTAAAAAATGGGTTGTAATGTTATAAAGTTTGGGAGCTACCAATTGTAAACAATGCTTCCAGAAAATAAATTTTAACAGCCTTAAAGTTTGAAAATTCTGTCGAGAAATATTGAAACTCTTTAGAGTTTATGATAGTATATTTACCTTATGATAGCATTCACGGAATTCGGGGCCAAACAGTAGAACCTCAGGGATCTCCTTGCCTGAAAGTAAGTTGCCAGAGTAGGAAGATGAAATTTTATATTATAAATCCCTCATTACCAAAATTCCACCAAAGTTCCAAAATGATAAAAGGCTGGTAAGTTTATTTCTTTTTTTGGGAAATACATTAAACCCAAAATAATCTAATAGAAAGTACATATGAAAGTATTGCAATTAAACTCTTTTTCAATTAAGTCATTTCTTAACACAAAACACAAGCTGGGTTTGACTTATTTTTTGAATATAGTTTTGTCGAAATATGAAAAAGTTGATTCAAAGGATGAAACCTACTTTAAGAGGATATTAAACCAACAATGACATGAAAAATATATGTTTGAATAATAAAAACTTAAATATCTTCCTCCAGCTCAGCTTTACATAAACTAGTGAACACTTTTGAAACCTTAAATATCACAGCATAAGTTGCAAAAAATACTGTGTGGTTAACCAGTAGCGTTCCTAGCACTGGTGTGACTCAATATAATATGCAGTGTTATCCTCATCCCAATTACTTTAAATGTTTCACATTTAAGTAATTATCTACAACAGGGGACAAATCTTTTTATTTTTTGATGTAACAAAAGTTTCAAAAAAGGTTTAGTGCTCATTAAAATGGGATGAACCATTAATATAAAAGAACACCTTTTAGGTCTGGAAAGAATTACCCTGTTTGCAGTTGAAATTGGTACGAACTCTTTTAAAGATAGCCAGATTTGAATAGAAAGTATGCCTCACACAGTCACAACACAATTTATGTGAGACATCTGCTCATCTGTCAAAAATATAAGGTGCCTCACATTTTCCTTAACACTATCTTTCTAATTATTTTTCATGAACGATTTTACACTAAAACATGCAATTGTTACACAATATAAAACTTGTAACCAGATAAAACTAATTTCAAGGGTTAAACATTTCGTAAGGTAGTTGACAATTTTCACAAAAAACAGCTGAAGGATTGTATAGAAATGCTTCATGTGTTACTTAAATTTTTTTTTTCTTTTCCATGCATGAGGGTTTAGTTTTGAAATTTGAAAAAAAAAAAAAAAAAAAAAGATACAGCAAAGAAATTTATTGCACAAAAATCTACCAGCCCTTACACTATTTTTTGATATAGCTCACCCGTGATTTTCTAGGCATTTATCTTGGCAGCGTTCGAAATTACTACTGGTCCATTGGTCCCAGACTAGTGAAACTTCCCTAAACGAGCTGATGTGTGCATCACATGACTTCCTTTTACACCAATTTAATGCTATTTCCCTATTATTGCAATTTTAATGGGATTCTCTCTCTAAGTCTTTAAATATCACTAGCAATGGCCACATTGAAAGCAGATTAAAAAAAAAAAAAAAAAAAATCGCCAAATTTTTCGCCAAGTTGGCGACAAAACTTGGCAACCAAAAGACTGGCGATATATCGCCAAGTGACCGCCAAATTATAACACCACTTGAGTTTGCATCGAAATTAACAATGATTTCCCCCCAAAAAGGTGCAAAAGACCCCTTTAGAAACACCCGAATGCAACCAAAATAGGAGGTGCACAACTAGACCCCACTACGAGTCTATGTACCAAATTTCAACTTTCTAGGACATACCATTTTTGAGTTATGCGAGATACATACGCACATACGCACATACATACAGACGTCACGAGAAAAGTCGTTGTAATTACCTCGGTGATGGTCAAAATGGATATTTCGCGTGTCTATACATTCTTAGGCACTTTTCCGCATGTGGTCGAATCGAAAAAAAAACTCAACATTCATTTGGGGGTGAGAAAAATGGAAATTAAGGGCGATTTTTGAGTGAAAATTTTTTCGCGAATACAATACTTCCTTTTTTGTAAAAGGAAGTAAAAATAATAAGTGGTCCACAGGCTATTTTTGATCACACTTGGCTAGAAAAGTTGAAGAGCATTAGCCTGGAATATGTTTAGCTACTATTAGCCAAACCGATGATCAACATTTTTAAACGTTTTTTTTTCATTCATACTTCATAAAAATTAAATAAGCTTTATATAATTTTAAATCATACATCCACTTCCAGATTTTACTCAATATACATCACAATTGGGAGGGGGGGGATGCAAGCAGCGATATCCTGAAACGAAGTAAGAATGATAAAATTAAATTCCCAAATTTTTGGTGGCCTATTTTAAGGGTTGCTTAATGAAATTGGTTTTTACTCCATAAACACTTGGCTGTTTAAGATACCAAATTTTAATGTTAATTGCAAAATTTTACCAAACAAAATTTTTAAAATTTGTCTAACCAGTTAGCTAAACATGAAATAGATTAAAAATGACTCTATAAATGTTCTCATAAAGTAAATAATTTTAGCTACTACAAACACATTTAGTGTTGAATTTAAAGCCAACCAGTATACATATTCATGTTAACTGGTCCAAAGGACCAGTAGGATTTTTTACTGATTTCTAACACTGCCTAGTATAGTACAAGTTCTTGTATATACCCTCTTTGTAAAATATTGTTGCCGCCTAACCCTAAGGTTACATGTTCTTCCAGCTGGTCATCACTGTTGTACTACTAACGGCCAAAGAAAGACTTAAGAACCCGGAACAAATGAAATTCGCTAGGAGTGAGGTCGGAACTGTACAAAGAATACTCAAAAAAATCCGAGTCAAAGCCCAGTAGGAATCCTTTGTCTATGATAGCGATGACGAGCTGAAAGAACCTCATGGTTCACTTCACAGGCAGCAATATTCTACGAAGAGGGTATAAAAATATCTTGTGCTTGCTATGACCAATACCTGGAAAATCACAGGAGCTATGTTGAAAAATAGTGTAAAGGTGGTCAGTTTTTGAGCAAAAAAATTTATTTTCTGTATCTGTACTTGTTCTCTTTTTATTTCAAAACGGAACTTACATTTCGAACGTCCCTAGCAAGAAAATCTATATATATAAAAATCTCGTGTCACGATGTTTGTTCGGGGTAAACTCCGAAACTACTCAACCGATTTTTCTCAAATTTCATATCAATGTGTCATTTGGTCCAACTTAAAAGATAGGATAGTTTTTATAATTTTTTACTGCAAATTTCATATTAATTATGCAATAATAGTGTGAATTAATTGTTTAGTTCTAAAAATTCTTAATAGATGGCGGTGTAAGTTAATTAATCGATATAACTCTAACATCGTATGACTTACTGCTAAAAACACCATGATAAAAAAAGCTCAGAGATGTTGCTTAGAATTTCCATATAACGTTTCGGGATATTACAGGTTATTATTTACTTCCTGAGAAAATCAACTATATTTTTCAAAACGTTTCCTTGAATTGCTACAAATTGCAGATTTCACACCGTTGTGAAAAGTATTTTTCTCCACCAGTATCAAGATTAACTAAACGTATTTAATAGGTGTATCGGTTTCGGAGTGATTGCGGTTTGTCCAGATTGACTCAACACCCAATGAGTGCGAAAAGTTATCTGGATCACGAAGTTTTGCAAGAGTTGCAGAGGAACTACATTCGAGCTACTTGCTTGAGAGTCTGTCTTCGCGTTGGCAATGCGTGTATTAATGCTTTGAGAGCTTTCTTAGAAAAGCAGGAAGGTTCCAGGCTATTATATTAATCCTGCGTTAGGCTTCTCTGCAGGTGCCAGAATCATAACTGCCTTCTTAACCAAGAAGACTACTGAATTCTTCAAAAATATTCCAGGTTTATTTCAGGAAAGTTAATGAATTTAAGCGGAAAACAATTATTTTCTTTATTTTGTTCCCCAGGAAATTTTTAATATCATTAATTCTTGCAAAGATACATTTGCAACAGAAAATTGCAGTGACAATTGCATCGTCAGGCATTGCTGCAACTTTTTTTAGATGGTACACAAACAGCACATTCAGCTTTAAAGTTGCCTATTAGATATTCATAACAAACAAAACACAATGTGTACAATAAAGAAAAAAAAGACGTGGTATGGCTGTAGTGTTGCAAGAGAGTGAAATTATAATTTCGGATGAGTGTACTATGTCTCATGTGTAAAAGCATTCATTCGAAGCACATCATAGGATTATGCAAGATTTGAATGGCAACGATCAACTTTTAGGCAAAATTGTCTGAATACTGTCTGGGGACTTCCGGCAGACATTACCAGTTATTCCGATGAAATCAACGCATGTTTAAAAAAAACGTTTTTTATAGCGTAATGACGAGATAATGCGATTGGCCATGAACATGCGAGTATAAACGCAAAATAATCTAATCGCATAAGTATTTTCTAAGCAATTGCTGAGTATTGGAAACGGTGAAATTGAACTGTATCAAAATATACAGTACAACAAATAGCCAGACAATTTCTGCACTGCCGTTGAGACGAAAAGTGAACTAATTGAGAGTCTATTTCCAGATAAATTTAATTTTTTAAAAATCATAATTGCCTCTGTAATCGCGCTGGTTTTGTAGCAGTTTTGTTTTCGGTAAACATTCCCGAACAGACAGGAATATTTGTGGATCGTCAATTGTCGACTGTCAAATACATATCCTGATGCATGTCGCAAGTTGTATTTATTGGTAGCACAAAGTCATTGGGAGTTGACACTTTCTAATGCAGGTTTGACATAAGGAGAAACAGTATTCGTCAACTGTTTAAAACAATTTTGACGACATACTATCCAACACAATCATTATTTTTTAAGGAGAAACTATATTACTTTCACGTTTGAAGACGTATTTCATAAAGTTTAACAAACACACAAATGTCCAAATCCAGATTTTACACCAGAGATGAATATGAAGCTTTAGTTTTAACTGAAGGTTTTTGCGTTTCAATTTCAAATTTGCCGCTTAGTCATTATGATATGCCATCACTTGATAGTTGGGCCACCGACTTAGTTAACATTGATTTGCAACATATAACAACAGAGCAATGACTCTGTCTTAGCTACAATTATTGCGAATAATGAGCCATTACTGACGGCTTTAAGAAAAAGCTCTCCATTGATGCTGAACAAGTTGTCGATGAAAACAAAGCAGTAAACACTCCAAATGAATTTTTAAATTCCCTGGATACACCAGGAATGCGTCTACACGATTTCCGGTTGAAAATTGGCTCAACAATTTATTCTTTTTCGCGATTTAAACCCACCTAAATTACGCAACGGTACACGTTTCTACATAAAGTCAACAATATTTGTCGGAAAAGTTTAAAGGAGAAATGTTTGTGTTGACACGTAATCCATTATTAGCGTCATAATTTTCAAACACATTTGAAAGGCTTCAATTTTTGATTCGTTTAGCTTTTGCAAAGACCATAAATAGATTTAAAGAACAAAAAATGTCTTCTTTCGGTTTGTTCTTGAAACATAAATATTTCTCTTATGGGCAACGAAATATTGCCTACTCACACGTGGAAAGTTATCATACTTTTCGTATTAGCAAAAGACTGGTTGATCAAGAACATTGTGCACAACTTAGTGCTTAGACAGTTTTCAGTTTTCAAATAATAGAAACAATAGTTCGAAGTCAGTGTTATCTACTTCATTGAAAAAATTTAATTTTTATACATTTTTAATTTAGTTAGTGTATTTTGTAAAGAAGTTATTGATTACAAACTATAGAGAAAGCTAATGTGAATAAAATGTAGTGTAGAATCTAAAAGTGTATGGTGGTTTACGCTTAGTTTCTACATTCGGTTATTTTACAATCAGTTTCGATATTTACTATCACTTTCAATTTTTTTTTTTTTTGTGGAAGTTATACTTACAAAATTTACTAAGCGTAAGTATAGTGCTTTTTCCATACAAAATTAAGTTAGTACTTATTGAATTCAATAAGTACTTTCTTCAGCCTGCACGGTAAAAAAAAAAAAAAAAACAAATCCGAAACGTTACTGAGTAAAAATTTTCGATAATTGCTTGCAGTTCTGGCTAAGCTTTGGCTATGTTTGCATTACTGCTTATAGAAGTTCCTTAATAAATCAGAAAGGTGCTAAGCTTTTTTTTTGTATCCCTTCCTAAGTTTACACTAAAGTTCCAGAAACACGACTAACTTCAAACGGGAAGATCTTCAAATTTTTCAAGAGGCTTCCGAGATGATTTCAGGAAGGTTATTAACTTTTATCGGAAAACTTTCCGGGTTTTGGCTTGACATGATACTGGCAGAAATTGGCCACATCAGCTGCCCATAATTTTCCAGGAACATTTAGGAATCGTTTTTAAATTGAATAACGCCCATTATCAATCTCATATGTTATAAAATCGGCTATACTATTTTAAGCTCTATTAAAAATATTTATTTGATTCTATCAAAATAATGAGTTCAAGTTTATTTTAATCCAACTTCTTTGCCACAGCAACGCGTGGCTGGGTCAGCTAGTATTGAATATATCACTTCAGAGCAACAGTAAGATATCTTAGCGTTATTTCTGGGATTATATATCTCACTGTTACTCTGAGATGACGATATATCACCTTATATACATTAATTAATTGAAATGATTTTACAGGTATTGATGTTTTATAGCTTTGGGTGAATTCCACAAAATTAAGAGTATTGGAGCCGGTTAAAACTTCAACAAGGCTCATTTATGCACCATATGAGGAAATCCAGTTCCATATCAACAATCAGCTCGTATTATCACATCAATGTTTCATTTAAAAAAAAAAATGAGAGATGGTTATGGCTCAGGGAGAAAAAAAATTTCTAGTCCTTCTGCATTGATAGACAAATATGTATTTCTGCATTTAAACCCGTCCCCCCCCCAAAAAAAGTACTTCATATTTTTTGCAGCAGTGCATTGCATTATATTAGACACACAAATAATTCAAACTTAAAAAATATAGTAGGTATATCTGCGGATGGTCCAAAAATATTAAGATCAATTCTAAGTAAAATGAAAGGAGTAAACTCAACCCTATTTTCAAAATTTTCTTTATCAAAATACTTTATTTTGTCAAATAAAGAGATACGAAATATTTTTAAAAAGGTGTCAGATATTGATTTTTGCATTTATTAGAAAAAAATGACTGGTACCTACTTTTTTATTCAACAGCTAAACAATCTCAATAATTCTGTGAATTAATGAAATTACTCAACTGAAAATTTCTAAAAGAAAAATAATTAAAAAAAGCTAAAATTAATGAAAATGCCAAATTTCCAAGTCTTGAACTTGATTTCTTATACAGCATTCAAAAGGAGTATACTTTGGTTTATTACCGAAAGCTTTTGACCCTTCTTCGTCATTGATTCCACAAAATAAAGTTTTACTATTTTGAAAAATATTGCATATAGTTTTGTAAAAAATAGATCATAGATCTTACAATAAAATATCTAATCTGAAATATTATTTTAATCAATAATCAATAGGTAATTGAAAATGGCAAGGGTACAAACACTTTTAGGCTGTCTGTTTCCTTTGTTTCAGCAATAGTCTATTGCTAAAACAAAGCACTAAGGATTTAAGAATGGAAACATTTTTTTTAAAGATGCACTAAGCCTCCTTTTACGTGCTCTTTTTAAAATTTATTGGAAAGAATGCAAATTTCTGTAGTTGTTTGGTGTGGAAAAAAATTTTTTGGGGATCGTGAAAAATTAACTGAAATACAACCTAATTAATGACACAGCGAAAAAAGAAATATTGTCAAAGGAAAAAATATCATATACTAGTGAAAGACAATATATAAAATAGTTTTCATTACCAATTTTTTTTTTATAAATTTATGCACAGAGTTGTAAGCATTAACATATATTCACATCAAACTAATATTTGAAGCTGAGCTACCCATATCAATGTTGCTCAAAATTAGGTCTTAATTTCAAAGAATAATTTTGGTATTTGTTAGCTGTTTTAGCCTGTCATATTCTGGAATCACTCTTACCTTAAAAAAAAAAAAAAAAAAAAAAAAAAAAAAAAAAACACCAGAAAAAAAAAAATTTTTTTTTGACTCCAAATAAAAAGTATTTGTTTACATTTCTAATGAACAATGAAAATAAATATTAGAGGTATTTAATAGAGATGACAAGTTCAATATTGTAAAGGAGTCACATAGCATTTGATTAATTGAACATACAGTAGGGGACTGCAATTTCAGAATCACGAAATCTGGAAGATCTGAAATCCTTGTTGTAAAATTTAAAAATAAGTCTTAAAAAAAAGAAACAATATTTTAACATTTTAAATGCACAATAATCTTTGATGCACAATAATAGTATTTTTGCTGTAGTTCCTCAGCAATGTTTTAGCATCCCCATTCAGTTTATGACTTTTTATTTTTTATACAAAATGAAGCATTTTGAGCAAAAAGGTAAAGCTAATTTTCAATATAAATATAATTTTATTTTGGGTTAATTGGCAATTTGTATAGTAATGAAATAAACATTTGCGGATCATAAGTGGCTGAAATTTCTTTCTTTTTTTTTAGTATACCAAAGTATGCATAGCTTGAGAAAGGAACAAAAGAGCAATAATAAAATTTAGAAATACCTGCCAAATGAAACACGATATGATAATTTTCACTATTTTTTGAGTCAAGATCTAAAATCCAAAGAGTTTTGAAGTCCGGAAAGGTGACGATCCGAAAGAGTTCTGAATTTAGCACTAATTCAAAATTTCAAGCGAAAAAATATGAGGAGATAAGTTATGCACCTGACATGTACATATGTTTTAAGGAACAAAGTTGATGTTAAATGTCACTCTTCAAAAATGTGACACTGTTCGGACTGCAAACTCTAGTGACGCTACTGGTTTAACAAATCAAAATTATCAGTCCATACATATTTCAAATTATGCAATTCTTACTTGAAAAGTTTGCAACAGTCGAGAATAAAATTTGTAAAAATGGAATAATTAAAACTTAACAGTACGAAAATACCCATACTTTAAGTATCTTTGAATAGTTCAGGCTTACAACAAGTAGCCAAAAACCCATCAACTGATAAATACTGCTTCAAATAAATATACCAGAAACGTCCAATACTATACACAATTGAGCGCCCAATATCTATGGGCTCAATGTCATCCGGGTGATTAGCTATCGTCTTTCTCTCTCTATGAACTGCAAAATGAACATCATAGTCAACATTCATCGCAGGAGCACCAGGAGCTTTGCCAAGAACAATGTGAGAAGATCTTCCTTTTGCATGCAAGTTGACCTGTTTAAGTGGCTCGTACCAAGGATCACCAAAGTCGACAAGAGTGGGATTAGCTTTACATGCTATCAATCTGGCATCTTCATTAAGAGAAATCTTAGCTTCTTCCACTTTCTCAGATGGAAAATACACAGGTTTTATGCGCGAGTTCTCATCCCAGTCATTGGGCATATCACATAACTCCTTTTGCTTGTAAGTTAGTTTCACTCGTGCAGCAATTACATGATTGGTTATTATGAAACCAATAATGATCAGCTTGTACATTTTTCCATACATGTCTGTCACACATTTTCGTTTAAAAAAGTCAACCTGCTTCTTTAAACGTTCAAAACAGGAAATAACGCAGAAAGCTAAATCCTGTCGTCTATCTTCTAAATTAAAATAAGCTCTAAAATTTTCAACATCACAAACTCGGTTATAACGTGATGCAAAGCGATCAAGGTTCTCAAAACAATCTTGCATGTACAAACTAGCTTCTGTTCGTAGAGATTCAGAGTCTGCTTCATGTAAAAACCATGCACAAAAGTAGTGATCAAAATGATTTACGGCTCCTACTGATGACAACTTAGCACCAGTTTGCAT
This sequence comes from Uloborus diversus, assembly GCF_026930045.1. Taxonomy (NCBI): domain Eukaryota; kingdom Metazoa; phylum Arthropoda; class Arachnida; order Araneae; family Uloboridae; genus Uloborus; species Uloborus diversus. The sequence continues at coordinate 215,650,378 of NC_072733.1, read as the reverse complement.
CAAACTTTGTGCCTGGCTCATCTTGACGTTTTTAAATTGTTCAGGGCTAGTCACATCAACACTAACTAGAGGTGGAACAATCAAAACAACATATTGAAATTTTCGAGCTAAAAAGAAATAAAATTCCAATTGCCGTAAATATGTCAATGAAGAATCAATGACGATTAAGTTGGACCCTTCTTCACAAGCTTTCTTGAATTGTTTCTTAAAGTACATATGAAATTCATCTGTTCTCTCAGCATTGAATGAAAGATATTCTTTGCGATACGTCTCGTCCGAAATTATGCGACTTGAATTTTTAAATAACTCTGCCATGGCACTAGTTACTTCTTTTCGTTCTTGGCATACTGGGCCTTGAAACAGCACAATAATTTTGGCTGCTTTAACGTACGACTGTGTTCTTCGATCGCTTATCATGTTAAGACGTAAATAATCTTTCCAATCTGCTGTAGGTTCTTCCAGTGACAACTTTCCTATGTCTACATCTTTACTAGCCATGGCAATCGACGTTTTAATCTAAGAAATCGCTGCTTCTGGTTTTGAAGAGAACCGCTACAACTGAAGCTTAGTTAACTGGTAACTGCAACAGAATGGTTGTCCCTATTAAGCCGGCATAACGGCTCAAGACCAATATATATTGTTGCCAGCACACTCGAGCTATTCTGCTACAATTACCGATGTTATCACCGAAGGGCGATATTTGTAACATACGATCATTGGCCAAACGGAACACTACTCCTTCTAGGCACTATAAAATAGAACTCGTTGATCGCCATTGCTTCTAATTTAGATTCTCTCGCCAGATGACGTGTTGCTAACTTTCAGTCCAAATAACCGGTTGCCCTTTGCAACCACAAGGCCAGAGGCTTCACATATAGCTTACATTCGACGAGCTCGCCGGTAGCGACCGACCGGTTTATGGCGGACTAATACAATCTACATTCTGTTCTGTTTTCTGCGATCTCTTTTAGTTACCTCGAAATGGACCATAACATTATGAATATAACTCGAGAATTTAGAAACCAGAAACGAGATCCTGATGGAAATGTCCTCTGCATAGGATTTTGCAAGTTAGATGTAGTCCTTTTGTGCGAATCCTACCCTAAAGAAAATAGGGATCACAGGTATAGTACAAGTACAGTAATACCTCGACTTATGCTAATCCGATATTTTCAAATCAAATCGATTCGTTTTTTAATTAAGGGCTACGCGTTTTTAAGCGAGTGACTGTTGTTTATTTTCAACCACTTTAATATTTATTCTTTAGTTTCGAATTCTTTTGTTTTGTTTTTACTTTTTTATTCTTAGAATTTTAAGGTTTTTAACTTATTTAATTAAGTGCTTCTGAGTTTTTGAATCCTTATGGTTTGAAACTCATTTTTTACTTACAAGTTTTGTCAGAAACTAAACAAATCTCCCCAACCCAAATTTCATTCATTCTTATAATTTCAAACCAAGTTTTTAAAAATCCTAAATTTTTTTCCCCAGTTTCGGTTTGTTTCAACAGGTTTTTGTGTCATAGGAAATCATCTAATTTTCGTTGATTATTCAGCTTTCATTTCGCATTTGGCACATGTTTCTGTAATTTTAAAGATTTCTTTTAAAAACAGGAAAACTCTTCTTAACGGATACCTGTCAAATGAGGACAGTTCATAATTCCCTGCAATTAGGCATCGAGCCTAATGTATTAAAAACCTCTACTATGGACACCCTCGAATACGGACAGAAGTTTTGTAAGCCATTTACATGAATCTTTTCTTTTTTGAACAACTGAATTTAGGAATAAAATAATTTTTTTCAGGACTTAAATTAAAAAAATATTGGAAAGTTTATTATGTTTATAAAGTTGATGAAATACACTTAGTTTAGAGTTTCGCAGGATAAAACTGTCAGAAAGCTGCTATGGTGCAGGGCCGCAGAGAGCCAAGGTGGGCCCTTGTCAGTTACGTCGCCGGGTCCTTCTCACCCCCGTAAAAAAGAAGAGGAGAAATTAATGGGGTGAGAGAAATCAAAACTGCTTACTGGAAAACAATTAACTCGGTTTTAAGTGCCACAACAGTAAGTACCAAAAGGGTAAATTTTACTTTATCTTTACGTTTTCTATTATTCAGAGTTTTTTCGTTCTTTTTCTTTCTTCCTTTCTGTTTTTCTTTCTTTTTCTTTCCTTCTATTCTTTCTTTCTTTTTTTGCGTCAGTGTCTCCAGGCCCCTAGTTTCCGACTAGGCTGACATGGCCTCTCGTCCGGCCTGCTCTGGTGAGTAACTTTCTAATAATGTTTAAGATAACTTGCATCGTGCATTGCATAATGTGAGGTAATAGTAATGAGAAAGAGTTTTGATGACACTTTTAAGTACATATTGAGTATTGATTGGAAATATCAGCCATTTTGAGAGATTTGATAAACTTGTGGTGTAATGCTCATTATTGAAACTATAACCTAAAATGCTTTAAAAAAATTGGTATATTTTAAGCCTTGTTCTGCGAGTTAATAACTACCCATCATCTTTTTTTTTTTAATTTCTAATACTTCAGAAATTTTTTGAAAAATCTAGAAAAAATTCAAAATTAAGTCAATTGTGCAGACTCAAGATGACGTCTTAAAAATGAATTATTTTACAGATTTGTAACTTAGCCTTGTACATAACAGAAAGGAACCCATTTCCGAAAATCAAAAATTCCTCTATTTCATTCCACCCTTACTGTACAGTGTCTTTGCATATCAAAACATTTTTATCTCTTTTTATGCTTGTTAGCATTTGAAATTAAAGTAATAATCATGGATATCTGTGTGGTGAAACAAAAAAGTAGAGTAAAGGGATTAGAGTCATTAAACTGGTGCACCTAAAGTTACTATTTTTGAATGTGAATGGACAATAGTGCAGATAAGAGGTTTAATGCCTGTACTGAGAATGTTCACATTAAGACTCCTGAATGCTTCAAAATAGTTTACCCATGCTTGTTCACTCTAATCTTGATTCCATTAAACCTTGAGAGCATTAAACGGCCCCAGCATTCTTGTATTTTTTGATTCCTTGGCCAAATGGAGATTCCAGCTGTTAACTAGTTGATTTTGTGTTCATGGTTGGTGTATATGCATCTGAACATAGTTAGATAAAAATATAAAGTATCTGCGCACACAACTCAAAACTATCTGCAGGTATTTAAAACAGTATACAGTGGATAGGTAAAATTTTCAGTAATGCAACGCTGTTTTTGCTTTCAATCGTGTATCCATGAAAGCAAGAGATTAATTTCATTAGGTTAACTACAGATTTTCAAGATAACCATTGTTTAATATTGATATTAATTAAAAAATTTTGAGCGAAGTACATATTTGCACCAAATGTGTCTGCTCAGCGCGAATGTATCCGCGCACTGCGTGCACGTGTGCGTCTGCATTATCTAGCTATGCATCTGAAATTGGCCAAAGTGTTCTGAGAATGGTGTCGTCGGGCAATCCACACAAGTCCTGACTAAGTGACATTCCCAGAATTGAAAGGTGTAGGGGATTATTTCTAGTACATGTATTATACATCAAATTCGGAAATTGAAAAACATCACGTCATTGCTCTCAATTCTCATTTGAGTCATGATTTTGATCTAAAGTTGCAAATTAGGGTCGCTAATCGACTAGCAAAAGAAATTAAATGTCAACAGATGAAAATAGTCGGAAAAACAACGGAAAAAGGGGGGGGGGGTTCCGAAGAGGTTTATTTCCACTACAGAAAAATGAAAATTTTCAACTTTTCAGGAAATTTTAATTGAAATTTTCAGCAAAATGATAAAATTAGAAATTCCTCATACTTAAAATTCTGTTGCTATTTTCTTCTCCTCCCCCCCCCCATTTTATATTAAAATACTGTTTAAATTTGATATTGCAAGTTCATGTATGATAATGTAATTTGCATATATAGATCAAATATATATTGCAGATAAGCACAAAAGTGGCATCTGCGGTTGAGCTAAAACTGGGCCATATTGTGGTTCGTATTGGGCCATTCCCAGTGGAGGATCATGGGATTTTTAAGCCATAGGCGCACCAGATGCCGAGGTCCTCTGCACAACAAAAATGATATTGTTTACTAATATTAACAATACAGAAAATCATAACTTTTTGAATTTTTTAAATCAGCAAGCTTGAGGGAAGGGAGGTAGTTCCATTATTATATTTAAAAAGGAAAAAAAGACATTTATGACAAAAAAAAACATAGCAATGAAAATTTTTTTGCCTTCTAATTTTTTTTCGGAATTTAGTCAGTGTTGGGGTGAGATCTGAGTCCCGGTTTGTGGCAACGAGCAAAAAACCAACTTTACCCAGTTTTCTAATGCAAGTGTAATGTAGTGGCATAACCATTGAGTAATATAGATGCTAGACACATATAACACAGGTGCATGCACTGTAAAAAAAGTGTAAGGTTACCATGGTTAGTAGGTGTAACGTTACACAAATTCTGAAGTGTATAACACCATTTTTTTAAAACTCAAATTGTTGGAGGAATCTTGCACCATAGTTTTCAAAAACTGCGCTGCGACCGCCGCAGAGTCTGTAATTTCTTGTAAGCGATAACAACATGGACGGGCCGTGGTAGCCCGATCGGTAGAATGTCGGATTCGGGGCCGGAGGGTCCTGAGTTCGAACCTCGATGGTCGAAGACCCACCGTCGTCATTAAAGGGGACTGGGCGACGTTAAATATGCTCGTGGTCTCAATGTCCTCCAAGTGAAACGATACCTCTGGGGGTGCTAGCACCAGGTAGCTGGACTAGTTCTAAATTCACATTAACTGTTCGATCCGGTGAAGGTGCTGCCATCTATCGGTATACAAAATAATGGAGGCAAGGCACTTAGTATGCGGTCCTCGACATAAAATACAGTTGTAGTCAGTTGTGACTCGGAATAGGAACAACATGGACGACACTACTTGTTATGAAGAAGCCGAAAGATGAACAAGGTTTTTGATATGAAGTAAGTTGTCATTTTCTATGTAATTTTATCACAAAATATCAATGGGAAAACTTTGTCAGATATATGTAAGAAATCATGATCATATATTTCGTAGCTTCAATTTTTCTAAACCTCCCAGAATTTTTCTTGACTTTGCTAGCTTCCTGTTTAACTTGGATCCAATATCCCCAAAAGTAGTGCGATGTGGAATGTTTTAAATTTTACTTTTTTTTTCTGAAGAATGTTTTTCACATTAAGATAAAACTCGTAAGAAATTGTTTTATACATTGCTATTTCAAACATAGCTATCACGTTTCTTCAAGCATAAATTACTTACTTTTGAGGCTTGCAGTATTTATATAAGTTTTGTATTAATTGAGATCAAATAGTATATCTCGTGTGGTTTAGTGCAACTTTGTGGCAGATTGCTAGAATAGCAAACATTTCAACTAAAAAATGTGTTGAATAAAAAAAAAAAAAAGAACTTTTAAAAATACTTAAAAAATTTAATTTATTTCTAGAATGTATCAACTACATCTCTTGGAATTTTAATATTGTGTTTTTAAATTTACAAACTAAATTATAACTGTTTTAAGATATCTTCTAAAGGCATGGCACCCACATGGGTTGAGGAGGTGCTAGTGGATACCACAACAATAGACCCACTCTGAAAAGGGGCCCAAGATGAAAAAAAAATATTATTTTTTTTTACACCCATTGACAAAAATTTAAGGGGCTCATGATGCGATCTAGAAAAAGGGACCCATTATTACAGACATGCAGAAGGTCATTATTACAGGTATTAAATTTACCAATATACTCTGAAAATGGGAGTGTATAAAACTTTAAAGAATTAAAATGATTCACTTGGTAAAAAAAAAATACAGAAGTGTTTATATTTTAATCTAAAAAGAATGCACATTGTAGTTTAAAAATGACTTTTTCTAAATCAATAATTAATTTTATAACTTCTAATGGGAGTCCTTTGGATCCTAAAACCTAATTTTAGAAGTGCTTTGTAAATTTAAAGATATATACGTATGTATATTTACATTTTTAAAATTTTATGATATCGCAAGTTAGAAACTTATTCTATCAAAAATCATTTCATCTGTGTGGTAATTTTATTGTTTTTAAGCGTGGATGTAATGAGACTTAACTTTCCCTCAACTTGACAAAAGATATCCTAAAATCACGTTTTTAGATCTTCAACTTATTTTTTGTTGTCCCCATTTTGTGCTTGCGTATTAGTGCGGAATGTTTCTCTTCCTTAACTTGAATGAAAATGCAGAAAGAGAGGATGGCGACTTCCAAAAACAGAAGCTGAAATTTCCTTTTATTTTAGACACGGGTGCTGTAGGTTTTTGGCAGGTTTCCTTTTGTTTAATTTATAATTAAATCTTTAGTAGTTTTGCTATCTGACTATTTCTTGCCAATTTTCTTTTTCTATGAATTATTTAACTTTTTTACATTCACTCTTTTTACAAACTGTACGGTTTCAATGAATTGTAGCTGTTTCTACTGTAGTTCAAGCTGGATCCGCCTTTGTTCGTATTTCAGCCTTGACTATAAATTCCGTATGCGACTGCGTGTCTGTTGGACAGCTTAATTATTTAATGTCCGATTATATTAATTGATTTCCCTTCAGCTTCAAAATTTTTCATTGATGCACTGTTAAAACTACAGGTTGCATTCGGCACCTTTCAGGGGTGAAACGCTTGTTCACCAGCGGCACCTAATACGGAGCCGAAATGGTACCTCTAACTAGGATGAAAAACAGGCACCTTTTAAAAAATAGGCAGCCGGGGTGAAAAGAATGAACCTTCGGAGAGAGAAATGGCACCCTTACTGTTGATCCTCCTCCCCCTCCCCCGTATTGTGTGCGTTTTTGAATACAGTTGTGTATTTTTCTTTTTTTAATAGTTTTGTTTTAATTCATGATAGTCTACGTTTTGCACACTTTTCACATTGCATGAATTCAGTACTGGAAATGATTAAAACTTGTAATTACAGCATTTGACCATATTTCAGAGTTTTCAACATAGTTAAGAAGTGCTCATTGCTTTAATTCATCTGATCGTTCTCTACATCAGTGTTTCTCAACCTCTTTTGACCCACGGTTCGGTAAAAACAAATGAAAAACATTGCGAACCTGTGAAATTTTTATCCTTTTCTTAAAAATAAATAAAATAAATAATAATAATTATAATAACTCTCGGGGCGGTAAAAAACTTGTGAAAAGATTCTGCGTACTGATGAGTTTTTTTTTTTGTTTTACAAAGTAATATTAAAAATGAATAAAACAATAAATATCTACAGACTTTATTTGGTATCAAAGAGTTGTCACAAACATATTTAAAGTTAAAGACGAGTAATTATTTGAATAGTCATAGTTAAGTTAATGATCATTTGTGAGAAATAACCGCACCGAAAGTAAAGTGTAGATGTACTTATGAATTATTTACATGAACCGCCAAAAATATTCTGGGATATTAAAGTTACGGAAAAACAAAATCGTTTCTCAAACGTTCAAAATTTCAATCAAAATAACAATAAAATAAAATGCGCATAAAATTTTTCGACAGTTAAAAATTTAAAGAAATTCCTAACACTATCGAATAACCGCTAACAGGAAATGATTCAAACACTTGAACGAAAAAGCAAAAGAAAAAGATAGACGGAGAGAGATTTCTTTTTTATTTTTTGCGCTCGCTACACGAAGCACAAGAATCATTTTTATTTAGGTTCTCACTTGTTGATTATTGAAAATATCATTGCGGTTACTATTTCGGTGATTAAATGTTGCTTATCGAGTACTCAACAAAATAATGATAGATACATTTAGTAGCGTTTTGAATGATGGAATTTTCACGACAGTAACGGTAACCTGAAAATAAACAACTAACGGTACTACGGTATCGTAACGGACTAACGGTAACTGAAAAGCATCAAACGTACTTTTAACTATGTTTGAAAGGTGAATGGTTGAATGGTGAATGTATGCCGGAAGCGCATGCGCCAGCAAGTCATTTAGCGATTGCTTGCTGTTTTGGCACCCCTGTCTACGACTGTCTGCTACTTTCGCACCTCTGCTTTACTTCCTTGCCAGTACGGCACCCTTGGTCACCATGCTTTCACCTTAGGGGGAATATATTCACTCGTCTGGAACCTCTGGTTATAACAGTGTGTCTGTTGAAAATCCTCTGGTTTTACTATTTAAACTATTTACTAGTCATCTACGGCCGCTAAGTTCCATTTATGGTGTGATTCGTAGCCTGTGGTGACTCTCATAGTGTTGACGTAGTATCTGTTTGAAGTTCATGAGCTTGGCGAGAAATTGAACAGATATTACCAAGTTACCATCAGTTTTGGTGATTTTTTGGCGGCGACAAATTTTGGCGAGAATTTGTCAAATGGTTCCAAGTTTGGGGACATTTGGCGACATTCAAACTTATAGGTCATTACTGACTCGTGACCATCATCAAGGTTAGGTGACACCCAACTGCTAATCAGAGGCGAATTTTAGCCGGACATACATGAACAAATGTCGAATTTTAATCAAACTATTTATTGTTCTGCCATGTTCCTTCTATCAGATATCTTCCTTTTATTTCTGCTTCTAACTTTCCCATTTGTGATTATTTACTACTTTGGTATTATTTACTATTTAAACAGTTCTTGGTTTTGCAGTGTTGCCTTTGTCAGGTGTCTTCCATCATTAAACTTATTTGTTTTGATTTGAAAAAATAGCTTCTTGTAGCAACAAAGCATGATTGTGATGATTTTACGTTTCATACATTCTTAGATTGTATTGGAGTTTTTCGTACAAGCGAAAACCTTTTTGTTTTTACATAAGTTGCTGCTAACAATATTCTGGCATTGAAGTGAAACATTGCAGTGCTATTTGACGCATTTAGTGTTAAAATCAGTTTCGTTCATTATTGAAAATTCTCCGGGGGAGACGAAACGTTTCACCTTTACTCTCTTAATTTTTTTGAAGGAATTGATTTTCATTCGAATAACCTGGATGTACGACTTCATTTTTGCTTTCTTTTTTAATTTAGCAGTATTGTCTAATTTATTGCTGATAAAAATTCTTTGGTTTGAGCTGGTTTTGAACTAAATGGTTATGTGTTTCTTTAAATTTCAATTAAATTCATGTGGTATCTCCCTTTTACAACTTGTATTTCCCCATAAAATCAGAATGGAGTCAGTAAGAAGCAGCGGGATGTAAGTGCCAAAATAAAAAAATTGGAGATAACCAGAACAAATGGTAGGTGAACCTCACATCTGTCTTGGGACAAGATATAGTACTAGTAGCCCTAGTAGGTGCTGCCGTAGAGCATGATTTAGAAAAATTTTTCAATGAAAGCCTACATAATACCGCAACTTCAAACGTGTTTTTCTCAAAACTTGAAAATGTATACTTACACCCCTCTGCTTCTCGCTGCTTCACTAGTCAGTTGATTAAGCAATTTAGTAGAAAAGTATTGTTGATGTAACTAAGAATAGAGATAATTTTTATACTAACCGCCTTATTTTAAATCAGAACAAAATTTAAATCTGTAATCAAGCCCTCAGTCTTCCTCTTTCTTTTGGTTGAAAACTATAAGAACATGGCATCACTCTATGTAACCATCAGAACCTGAGTAAAATGATATCTATGTAAAAAGATCAGAAACATGGTAGTTTGGCAGCAATATTTCTCTTTAAACTACTGAATACCAGTTTAACTGTTGAAAAATGTAATAATTATTGAGCATTGTACAAAAACCGAGTCTAGTTTATTGAATATTTGCTGACAGTTTCAAAATTGTTTCGTATCTTAATATTAAAATTAGCAATAGTAGGGATCTTGTTATTTTCATAAAGAAACAAACAAACAAAAAAAAAAAGTTTGAAAGCGGAATTGAAGGCTTTGAATCCTTTTTTTTTTTTGCACAAATGTTTTTCAAGACACGTTGACTACGCAAATTTCTTCATTTTTGAATTATACTTATTTTGCTCACAACATCATTTGCACAAGATACATAGTATGGGAAAAAAACATAAAAACGACGCCTAGCATTTTTGTAAAATAACTATTTAAATAAAATTAAAATCTTACTGTTGACCATTTGAGGCACACTGGCTTTGTTTAGCCCACCTAGACATTTAATCTTTTCCAACCTTCCGACGCAGTAGCTTCTACAAAATCCAACTGCTCTGAGCCAGTCTCAGCTCAGTAATTTTATAGTTTGTACCTCAAAGAGTTAACTGTTTAAAATTGTAAATTGTAGCTCACAAACTATTTTCACTCGTGTTTTTTTGCAACCACATTATAATTAATGCCTGCGACTCAGGGTTTTTGCATTCAAAGCTTAGAAATTCTATTTGAAAAGTGCCGATTAAAAATTCTAAGAACCAATGGCCTAAGTCTGCCTCATCATTTTGTTGCTGAGCACGTTCAAACTTTAAACAGCAGTAAAATCTCGAAACAAATTATTGTCTCTTTATTCATATTTTTTTATACTCAGCACAAAATTACTAATTTTTTTTCAAGTTTGAAAGAAAAAGTTTCTTTTGTTTCATAAAAGACAAAGGTTAAGCGCACGTTCTTCATTAAATCGCTGGTTCGGACTGAAATTTATTAATAAGTCTCGAAAAGATTTTATCGGATGATAGTAAAGTTTCAGTTTTCGCTCGCTCATTATGCAGCTTGGAAAACAAATTTGTTTTCTTAAGAAGTAAAAAAAAAATATGCCAAAAGAAAATGAACGCAATATTATCGGCTGGTCAAAAAGGAACGTTTTTATGAAAAATAGTGGAAGAAGAAAAAATGTTGAATTAAGCGAAATTTTCGAGTTATGAAAACACATCAGCTAGACTAGAAAAAATTCAGAATTTTTCAAATTCAGGAAATTTATTGAAATTAGGGTATACAATTTTATGAAACTTATACTATTTTCAAAAAAAAAAAAAAGTTTTAATTTATTAACTAAGTCCACTTTGTCTACCGTTTGATTTTGAAAGGGAAATATGTAGCACCTGATTCACATATTCACCCTCGTTTGAATTAGATACTGAAGAGTGTTTCACTGTACAGTACACAGCTAAAAATCATTTTTTAAAGAACAATATCTTTGTTAATTGGGAATTTAGAGTTTTAAACTAATGTTAAAAAAAATGTGTTTTTTGATTTGGAAATTGGAGTAGGGTAATCTGATTATTAAATGAACGCTTAGGGTCAAATTTACTATCATAAATTAATAACATCATTACAAGCAGTAGCACTTGATACATAAGTCAATTTTTCAGTCAGTTTTAAAAAATTGAAATGTGTTGTTATCCCCCACTATCTATTGAGGGGAGGAGTGGTTTTTTTTCATTCAAAAAGCACAGAAAATACATTATTTCAAATAGTGCAATATTTGTCGCTGTAATGGGTGTTATAAAAGTGGATCTAGGAAAAACTACAAGTTTCTTCCCCCCCTCCCCTCCCAAAACTAAAAAATAATGCAGTTTTGACTCACTGTTCCCTTGGTAAGTGAGAACAGTGAGTCACATATTTTTTTTAATAAACTTTGAAAGAATCTAAATTTACGTGGAAAAGAATGAGTGGTTGTTAACTAATAACTAATAAATACCTTTGTGCTGAAAATTAAAATAGTCAATTATCCAACGTAATGAAGCACAAAACAAGCAAATTATTGCAGACACGTGTTTCGGTGTTATAAGGAACACCTTTTTCAATGCAAATAAGTGTGAGCTTCTGGTGTGAGTTTTTCCCGCTGGTAAAATTATTGCTAATTTATTCAGATTGGTTTCATTTTTGGACTATTTGCATTGTTTATGGGTTTTCTTGCAAATTTATTACTTAACGGCTCTTTTTCCTGATGGAATTATATAATAAATTTGTCATTTTATCTTTTTTTGTTTTGTTTAATTTCTGATTTTTAGTATTTATACTATCTCCTGTTCCAACGTGTTGCTTTTCTCGGATGACCTTTTCATCCAGGAGCTCACACTTCTTTGCATTGAAAATCCTTATAACACCGAAACACGTGTCTGCAATAATTTGCATGTTTTGTGCTTCATTACGTTGGGTAATTGATTATTTTGATTATTTTAATGAGTGGTTGTTGTTATTAGATTTTGGTATGAGTTATCGCCTTAGACAAGGTAAATTTTATATTGTTTTGACAAACCTAAGCCACATCTACCACACATTCATTTGGGACTGAGATAGAATGATTTAGAAGATTCTGGATTAGTACATTGACTTAAAGTGTCATTTTGTGATTTAGCATTAGATATGGTTGGAATGCTTTCACTCTAGCTTTTATCTGTAACCAGTACCGTAAACACGGGCTACTTTGACCCACATTTTGGAACTTTTCTCAATAATTTTGTAACTATTCATATTTCCAAGCTCTGGAAACGTTTTTTAAACTTCTGGAGTTCTCTTAATTTAATTTTTGAATAGGGATAATTTTGTTTCCAATTATTATTTTCCTTTATGATTGTTTTTTTTTCGGCCAATGTTACCCTTGCGTTTGGGTTACTTTGGCCCAAAGTAGTTTTCCCTATTTAAAATCATTGTAAAACTAACTAGAGTCGAAAAAAGACGTGTGTTTATAAGAAGAACTGTTACTTGAAATAAGTTACATTTTAAAAGAAGTTTTGAGTCACACGTATTTGTTTTAAAAGAAAATTAAAATCTTTCAAAAATTTGTGTGCTACCTTGTTATTGTCTCGGAAATTGCGAGAACAGTTATCTTTTCATTAGTTTTTGTGGTTGAATAGCTTTATTAACATATATTCGTAAAGTTAGGGACCCTAAATCGTCGGTCACTTCCAAAACTTGTTGGTGCGTTCCATGCTTTCAACATGGAACGCACCAATAAGTTTTGGACGCTTTCAACATTAGTTCCTTCTTATCTCACATCTACAGCTATCCCTTGAAACCTGAGCCCATTCCATTCATTAACGAAACTCTATATACTTTCCAACAAATTTAACAAAATTTGTGGTAAAACATAGATGCAACAGGGTCAATTGTTCTTAACTCCCTGCAACTTTCAGTTCATCTTCATCTTCTATATCGAAAGTTATGAAAGTGAGCCCTAATGAAATGAGTCTAATCGCTCTCTTTATCCGTTGTTGAAGAATTCTAGGTTTTTTCTCGGGTTTTTCCTGTTTAGAGTTTTACTTTTATCTTTTCTTTTCTTTTCCAATTCTCTTTGATGAATTTTTTCAAGTTTTTATACTGGATCAAAATATGTTGTAATTTTTAGGTTATTAAATATGCTTGTTATTGTGAAATTTTTAAATAAAATCCTTAAACGAAATGAAAAGTACAACTATACTATTAGCTAAAATATTGTGTAGTGTTTATAAATAAGGACTTATTAAACTCATAGCTTATGTAAAACTGCTTCATGTAAAAGTTTGAGAGGTTATAAAAATACATGTCAACACAAGGAACGCAGAACTACTAGTGTTGCTTCTTGTAGAGAGCTATCGAGTTGCTTGGTGCCTGTTAGCGAGTGTTTGGGCTGTTCTCTAAACGGATACTGTGGAAATTAATTTAAAAATTGCTTCCTGAAAGTAAGTAGAGAACGTTGAATCTTTTTCTTCGTTTGGGCCAAAGACGCCCGCTTTCACGATGCAATAGCTTCTTTACTGTCTGTTTCAGAATATCCTAAATAGCTTATCTAACTTCCTTTTTTCTAGGCATGTTGAAATTTTGAAATGTGAGAAAATATTATTACCTTTAGCATATTGCAATAAAACAATAAAAAAATAATTTAAATAGAATAAGTACGAAATGTAAATATTTATGTGATATAAAATAGCACTAAATTCATAATTCATTTTAAGCATCCGTATTTTGCTGATGCAGGGCATTCAAACGTAATTTATTATTATTTGTATTAACAGTTGTAATTAAATTTAATTCAATGTATAATTTCTCTGTTTATAATATAAAAGTGCCATAGGAGCAGGGAGCAATGAATTAGTGGTGTCTCACTGTTTCTACCTCATTGTTCCCTCATTGCAAAATATGAGCTCAATGGCTTCCATTCTCAGATAAAGAAAATTAACAGGGGATGCTCTAACTTAGGTTCCATACTTTTGACTGACCATATTTATTCTTTAAGAAAAAATTATGAGCAAAAAACAGTAAACTTCAGAAACTTTTCCTATTAAATGATTGGTTTAACCCCAGTATCGCCGACATTTCAAATTTCGTCCCCCCTTTAATGTACCAAAAGGTATGGTTGAAACTGCAAAACAGGAGGGGGGGGGGGGGGGGGAGATTTAGCGTCGACTAAACTGAGGGGGGGGGGAGATTTTGCGTCGACTAAACTGGGGGGGGGACCAAATGACAAAATACAGAACCTATTGTTACAAAAATTCTTTGTCGTACAACAGCAATATTAATAGCAATCCAACTGAGAATTTTGAATGAAAGCTTCTCTGAATCAAACGTGAAGTTCATTCACTACCATTGCTCCAGGTGCGGTATTGCTTTTCCATGCCAATAATACTAGATAACAGGGAAGAAGACACGGGATTTTTATCAAGAGTAACTTGTATTGCTGTGGAATATAAATTAGTCGGGGAAATCCTAAATATTTAAATGGTTTTATATACATTGATAAGTTTTTTAAAGTATTGGGCAATTTGTATGACGTTTCGTGATGGTCACATCATACTATTTCTGCAATAGAAAAGTAAAATGAAATAATTCAAAAAAAGAAAAAAAAAAGAGAGAATTAACTTTAAAACTGCAAAGGGAAATTGCTCAACAAAACAATAGATAAAGTCATACTTAACCAAAATTTAATTACAAATCTATATTGTAATGGACCCAGGCTCTTCAATACAATTCGCAAACATTACATTGATGACCCTATCTGAATGGCGGTATAAATGTTTCATTCTTAATTTTGACTGGTTTTCATGAAAAATGCAAACGAAAAATGGTTATACATTGTTTTTCCTTTCGTTTTTGCGCCGACTTCAAAAATATATATTTAAAAGTAGTATCGATGGTGTTCAAATAATATAATTTTTTTTTTTACTTTTTAGAGCAATTTCCAGCTGCAACTTTGAAGTCGGTTCTATTTTTTTTTTTCAAAATTATTTTATTTACTTTTTGCAATTGCGTGTAAGGAAATTATTAAGAGTAATCCATCTCCGATAGAACTACCTAATGCCAAAAGTTTTCGAACCAGAAATGGTGATTTTCAAAATAAAAGGATTTTAAAATAGAAGATATACATTCAATGCAGGGTAACTTTAAATAATGTATTTTATCTAAGCTCCATCTCATATTTCTGAGCACCGTTTTTGAAGCATATTGAAATTGCCCTTCTTACATTACAACGTTATTTGAAACACTACTTTCGACAGAAATCTTGTGATGTTGTGGAGTACGAAGGGAAAGTCTTTGAACATTTAGAAATTTTATTTGTCTGCTTTAGAGTTGTACTATTATACTAATATAGTATACTAATAGTTGTATTTAACTAATTTATTTTCCATCGCATTGAAGACACGGCTCAACGCTACATTAAATAGGAGAGCTAAGAGCTAGGCTGTTGACTCATTTTAAATTTATTTAATAATTTGTATTATTTATTAGTTTTGGATAGTTGTACAATTTACGCTATTAATTTCTGTGCGCGTCTGTCTGTGTGTCTGTAACCCTATCACCTCCGGACTGGTTTTGTCTACCATATCAATACTGGTACCGTTGGATACAGAACAAGCAGGGGAAAGCCATACCGCCCTATATCACCCCTCTAAACCTTAAGGGGCAGGAAATAAGAAACCGGCGTCCAGTCCTGATGATGTCCTGACCCCCTAAAATCATCAATTGTCACCAGCCGCAGGCGAAAGGGGTTGGCGAGCGAAGCGAGAACGGGACGGTACCCCCTAGTACTTTGTAATGTTTTGTTCCGTTTTATATGAACTGGCCTGTTTGAAATGAAGAAAAGTAGCGTAATGGTACCCCGAATGACTGCACAAGTGGTTAGACAAAAAAAAAAAAAAAAAGCCAAAAACTTAGTTAAAAGGTTACTCAATTTTTATGCGTATTAAAAAAATAAAGCTTAGTACTAATCTTTTAGAAAAAATTAAAAATGATTTTACAGTTCTATGGACAAAAAAGAACAGATTAAAATGATAATAGAGCATTGTTGTGACTAATATTTTTGTTCGTTGCTTCATTTTAAATATTTAACTTTATATGTAGGTAATATTTGTTTCTGAGACAATTAACTTATTTAAAATTGCGGAAATGTACGTATTTTGAAGATTAAGTTAAACAATTTTATCTGAACCTTTTTGTAAAGGAATTAAATTGCAAGGGTCGCTTCTTTGAACGACACGAATTTAGTCAAGTTTGAATTGTATGAAAACAAATGAGCCAGCTATAAAAGGAAGGCAAATTTCCTTTGCAATGAAGTACTTTGTACCATTGCATTATGAAGTTGTTTTAGCCGCTGAAGTTTCCGGAAAACTGACTCCTTCAAGTACTGGAAAGAAATGATTTCTTTTCATTGATTATATACAATATTTCTCTTTTTCTGGCTTTTGTATTTAATTTAAAATTATTTTGGAGAGAGATCCATTGTAATGGTTAGAATGCAAGTAGCGTAAGTCACCCTAAATTTTTTTAAAAGTAATTAAAGATTTTATATAAACATCTGCAAAAGAGTCAGGATTGTGCAAATTTTAGTTTAAAGAGAAGGATTTGTATTTAAATAAAAGTACTGTTTTATGAATCAACTTTTATGAATAGTTGCTTGCAACGTTTTTGAAGCAACTTTAAATGCTTTTTTCCAGTCTTATTCTACATTTATGATAGGTATGCTGAAGTAAAGTCACTCATACAAGGACTTTTACGAGTAAGTGATACTCCGCTACAGAAAATTTAAACTGTTGTTCTAATCAGCGACATGGATACTGACTTACACCGCTGTCATTCTGTACTGAACAGTAGTTTCGGTTCGTAGACTTTTGCGCACCAGGTTTGCAACATTGTTTCCTTATTTTGCTACTGTAAAAGAACCCAAATTCATGCTAAATGAAATTAGCAAACTTTTTGGCTTACTCCGCTACCATTCTAACTTGCATAATTAATATTCTAACATGTCTTTCTGAATTTTAATTGCAAAGTGCTTAAGAACACACACACAAAAAAAAAAAAAAATAAATAAATAAAAAAAAATAAAGATAATATGGTGTTGATACTTCCACTTGGTGATAAAATTAATTATATATATCAGCAAAATTTTCCTATTATTTACTTACAACGTTATATACTACATGTGAAAGTAAGAAATGATTTTTCTTATTACGAGTGCATGTAGTAAAAAAGTCTTTGAAAAACAAAGGGGAATGTGAGCACTTCAATGTTGCAAGCCTTTTAAGACAAAAAATTGGACTCTAGATAATGTTAAATTATACTAAAATTTTGGTTACATTATCTCGAGTTCATTATTTTGTCTTTGAAGATTTGCAACATCGAAGTGCTCACATTTGTCTTATTTTTCATAGGCTTTTTTACTCGTATATGTACTCGTAATAAGAAAAATCATTTATTTCCTTTACATATATGTAACGTTGTAAGTTACTTACAACGTTATATACATGTAAGGCAAAAAATTTCTTGCAGAAGTCATCACGTTTTTTCAATAATTAAAAAATAAAATGTGCGGACATTTAAAAATCTTATAACCCGTAAAAAATTTCAGCAGATCGTTAGTGGTTCGCCGGATAAGCGATTGATTGTTACTGAACTTGTGGTAAGTTCAAAAAACCACTAAGAATAATGAACGTAAAAATAATTAAGAAAAAAGATATTGCTTTCATTGCTTGATTTTTTTTCCACGTTACTCAAACTGTATTCATCAAATGTACCTACTATAGTTGAGATTTTAAACACTTAAAAGCATTCATAAAATAACAGAGGTCAAAAAATAATCAGCCTTAGAAGGCGAGTTTGAATTCGAAACAGAACTGAAAATTGTAGGTCAGAAACAGGCAGCTACAGGAGGGACATTTGTTAAAGAAAAGCTATTATTAAATTAATAAAGCACTGCTCTTGTCAGAGAGTATCAAAAGCGAAATAAATTCTAGTCCGAATTTCATTAATAAACTGCATCATGTAAAAATTCGAATCCATAAAATTTTTCTTCATACTACACTGAAAATGGGGAGAAAGGGTTCAGTAATTAATGATCTCGACTTCAAAATGAAAACTGAAAATGGTGACACGAAGAAACAAATATCTACCGGAGAGAATTATAAAAAAAGTGTGTTTTGCAATTAAGAAAATATTTGACATGATAAGGAGCATAAAAAATAATAATTTCATGTCTTACATTATTGTGCTAAACCGAATTTATTCGAGCAGCTGCTTCACAACGCTGTCAAAACGAAACCTACTTAACTCATGTCAATTGGGGGAAGAGCAAACGTTGTCAATGTCATTTTAGTTGATTCAACTTATCGGGATAAGAACATTAGCGGCAAATGAGCTGGGCGTGCCTGGCAAGTTGAGTCTTGTGAGGGATGTCAGGCAATTTGTTCACTGTTCTATCTGGTTAACGCTTCCTAATAACCGCTCATTCGAAAGTTGATTCAATTCCACCTCCTCGTGTGAAAGAGGCCTAAGAATAAATTTGACTGTTTGTTGAAATACAGTGGCCGCTGCTTATATAAATCACGTTTGTTTAAGCAGTTTTGATTCCATAAAGCAACGGATTCAACAAAGCGGCTAACTCAACAAAGCTGGATTTTGTTCTGCTTTTGACAATTTGATTCATTTAAGCGGCTGATTCAATTAACCACTGATTCAATAAACCAGTGTTCACTGTATAAAGAAAAATCAGTTTAAATGCAAAAACTGTTGCTTGTCGAAGAAACAAGGAAATATATATGTGACACTGAAAATGATGTGTTCAGCGTTCATAAAATAAGGGTAGGAATATTTTTCTTTTTTTAAAAAAAAACTTAATTTCACTGCTTGACGATATTAATGCCTTATGCTTTTTAACAAAACCATAGGATAAATTCAAGATGCTGTTATAACTTCGCTCCTTATTGAGATTTTTCTGGTTTTATTTGTCTAAATTAAACTATTCGTTTTATTTGTGTCTTCTTACCATCATTTTTGTTCGCCTTTCTCTTTCCTTTGTGTAAGGCTTCCTTGCGATAGCGATACGAGAACAAGAAAGTCCGTTTTATCTTAATCATCTGTTTGAAAAATAAATATAACAATAAAAAGATAAATAAATTAAAAAAGGTAAAATATGGCTCAGTGTAGCGTAAGAATATCGCTAAAGAAGGTCAAAAAATAAACCAGATGGTACAATAAACACTGAAAATTCAAAAAATATGAAGCTACGTTCCTGAGATGTGGAAATTTTTGTCTAACTGGTTTGTTTGCTTCTCTTGATAGCGTTTGAGAGAGAAGTTTGATTCGAACAAAACAATTTTGTTCGAAGGATGTCCGCCAGAATATTATTCTCATATTTCATTTTTTGGTTTAAATTTTTTTCCGTTTTGTTTCGAACAGTTACAAGAAGAAAACTTTTTTTCAACCTTACAGAAAAAAAAAGTCCTATATAAATTCTAATCTGACTTGCGGATTTACTTTGAAAAAAAGTTATGAAATAGAGCATTTGAAACTGAACAAGTAAGAAAGAGATATTTTGATTGTACTATTAAGTGGGTGTGTTTTGAGCAGTCAAATCGTTAATATTTTACCTAATATCATATGCGTTCGAACGTATCTTCCAGCATTACTCAAAAACTCTATTAAAGTCATGTAATATGTCTCATGAAAAATGTTTAATATTGCATTAAAAAAAATATTGTTAGAACAGTAACTAGTTCAATTTTGTTAGATCACTCATAAAAGAAAGAAAACCTTTAAAAACACCTCACTTCACGCTCTTTCTCTCTTTCATATTCTATAAACAATAACAACTGTTAGTAATGCCAAAACAGGCTAACAAAATATCATTAAAAAAATGTAAGCAGACGATAAATTAAAAAATATGATAGCTAATTAATTGTTTTAACTTTGTAATAACTTTCTTTCTTAAAGAGCATTTCCATTTTGATAACAGACGTTCTTTTTCAAGCATAATGGATCAGAGTTAGAAACACTATACAGGGTGTTTCCGAACTTTTGGGCAAACCTTTAAAGGGTGATAGTACATATCAAGACAAACAATATAAAAGCAAAAATAAAGGTCCCAAACGTCTTCCGAAGGAGTAGGCGGCATTGAAGTTTAGGGTCAAAAATTTCAAATGATCATAAAAAAAACGGAAAAATTGGTCGATTCGTTTGCGGTTTTCGCTAAAATTATTCTTTATATCAGTATTTTCTACAAAATAAATTTTGAAGATGTCGTTTAAAAAATGCCGATAAAGGGCGCTTTAGACTTCGGAGTACCGAACAACTATTTTTTACCGCTATTTTTGAATCTCATTAGAATTTTTCTAATGCCTGGACTTAAACTTAAAATTTCAGCTCAAAACGATAATCATTGAGCGGGTTTAAGTAGCAAAAACAGAACTGTCTTCAAAGGTTGAAATACACTTCGTTACAAAAAAATGTATGGAAGGAATAAATTGAGCTGCAACCAACAAACTCGGCAGGAATGTAGTTAGGCAAGAGATGATTTAAATTTCGTCGCCAGTGACGAAAGGGAAAGTGCGCTATGCGCATACAAGATGCGCAGATAGGTACGATTGAAAGTGTGAAAGCTTGTGTCAAAGGACACTTCAAACGAAACTGTCAAGTTTTAAGGACGCTATTGTGACTAGGACGACCTTTTAGAGGTATACGAACAATTGTTGGACTTTTTAAAGGGGCGTACAGTAGATCTCAGAGAAGCAGGTTG
Organism: Uloborus diversus; assembly: GCF_026930045.1. Lineage (NCBI taxonomy): Eukaryota > Metazoa > Arthropoda > Arachnida > Araneae > Uloboridae > Uloborus > Uloborus diversus. The sequence goes on along the minus strand of NC_072733.1, from coordinate 215,629,524 downwards.
GTTGTACGCACGTAGCTGCCGCCACCTCGGTCGGAATGATACAGTAGTAGCTTAGTGTAGGTAAAAATAAATGAATCACTCCATTGCGGTCGGTTAAAAAGACGTTAGTATCTCGAACCGGCTTCCATTGCGATGGATTGGATTTTCGTCATTTGGATTTTCGCTGCACTTCATTAGCTGGGGTTATGACAGTCAGGAGGTATGTTACCTTCAACGATGAATCCCGATTTAGTCCCAGTGGTCATAAATTCCTATTTCACTCAGTAAACTAAACTCTCGGTCATATTGATGCTCAATTTCGCAATGCGTTATATATTTTATATATGTGACAATAAAATATCCGAAATTTATAAGCAATTTTGCCTGTTCAATATTTGCATAAACTGAATCTTCGTCCAGTATTTAGAACTAATAAAGTAGGGGGTTCATTTGATAAATTTTTCACTTTTTCACGAAAGTGTTTCAGTTTACAGAAACAATTGTCCTGTTTTATTTGAATATCCAGCTGTCAGAAGCAAATGGAAAAGACTGCGACGCAAGGATTAAAAAAAAAATCTTCCTTTAGTCGATAAAGAAAAAATATTATTTTCATTAGTAAGTTTCAGATGTTTCTTCTTGCCGAACACATGAAGTTCATTAGTACATTACCTGAAAGCCAATACTATTTGTGACAAGTTTCTTGTCCATGTTTACTCTCTTATACAGTGAAGGAATAAAGAAAAAACCGTTATTTGTTCTTGTGAGACAGAATAAAGACTGGAACAATCGAGTTTTGTTGTGTATTTGCTCAGACTGGTCCATTAAGAACTTTGTACAAGACTTCTACTCAAAAAAAAAGTCGTTTAAAGTTTCATTTTATAGCTTTTGTGGTTTAGATAGATTTAAAGAAGAAAAACGGTATCAAAGATCTTAGTGAAAAAATCCAACGAAGAGCAGTCAGTCATGAATTCATGGAAAGAATGAGTTTTGAAAGGTAGTAAACAATTGACGCAATTTTTAAATATGTCTTAAGTTTTTTATTCTTGTACAATTTCAGTTTATATTGTTTATTAGTTTAAATACGTTTAATTGTGGTGGTGGTTTTGATTTGTAACTGAGTGTGTTTAGTATGCAATGTTTCTTTTGAAAAATAAGAAATAACAACGAGCACAGAATTGAAGTTTATTGCAGACACGTGTTTCGGGAATTACGCGAAAGTCTTTTTTTTTTTTAATGCGAAATAAGTGAGCTTATGGGTGAAAAAACGCACTTTTGGCTTCGGTCGGATGTCTTTTCATGACAAACCTCACTGATTTTGCATCGAAAAAGGTTTTCTGTGTAACCTCGAAACACGTCTCGACAGTATTCTGCAATTTTGTGCTATTATAAGTGATTTTTTCTTATTTTACTTTTCAAAACTGAAGGTATTTATTCAAGTTTATTGCTTCTTTTCTTAATTTCATTATTCAAGCTATCCTTTTTAAAAATACTTTTTTAATATTCACATGGATTTATACTGAGCTATATTTTCCTTTCCAATTAAATATCATTTGAAGTAAAAAAGTAGCTCAAAATAAACCCTTTCAAAAATATTTGACAACTATTTACGGGTCATTCTCCATAAAACGTAACTTTTGAATGCCAATATTTTTCAATTTCGAAACCTTTTGTTTTCTTTTTTTTACTCTTACATGAAAGTGTTATCTAAAAGAAGTAACCATAAACAATGGCCCATCTAAGTTCCAATTATTTAATTCATAAATGAAAAAATAAAAAAATAAAAAAAAAATAAATAAAATAAAACTTTTACTACTTAAAAATCGAGACTAATTTGATATCAAAGTGGTAATTTGGTTAATTATGCAAACAATCAGCAATTTTAATGATTAGTGGGAACGTTATATTAAGCTCTCTTAATTAAAGTACGGATTAATTAGTAGTTTCAAATGTATGTTAAAAATAGTATTTAGTAAATTTGAGGATATACTGGCAATTTATAATTTTGGTAGAATGCCTATTATTGATCATCTTGGGTATATTAATAAGCTTTCGTACTTTTGAGTTTAATAAATACAAACGACAAAGTATTAAACGCTATGACAAATAGACGAAACACTATGACCAAAGAGGAAAACACAATCTCCAAGACCGAAACGCTCTTCCCGAAGAAGATTTGACGACCGATGATGCAGAATCGAGTGGTGGTGCTATCCCCGATGAACAAAACGCCGCCGTACCCGAAGATTTAAACGATTTGACCGACGAAGAAATTGAAGCTAGGATCAAAAATATCGAAAATGTTATAGATTTTCTAAATAGTGTGGTTGCCAGATTAGATGTATTAATTGAACAAGAGGATAAAGGATTAGTTACGAACCCCGGGAATAATAATTAAAGATCCTTTGCAAATTTTTTAGTATTACAAATATATATATATATATATATATATATATATATATATATATATTTTTTTTTTTTAATAATGAAATGTTTTGCTCTGTTGTTTACATATTATTCCCTCCCCCTATCTCTAGATCCCGATGATGAAACGAACTTATTCAAAGTCTCGCATTTATACCGGTCGGAGAAGACGACAACAACATATCAACGTTATAACTTCTACTCTTTACGATTTGACGAAGAAGCAAATCGTTCGTCATTTGCCGAATTTGACGTTTCCTCCGAGTGATCATCCCGCTTCATATTTCTTCTGCTTTCTACCCGAATTAAAAGAGTGTCTTCTCAAAGACGAAAATTTACTCCTTCGATTCGAAAGCAACAACTCTGATCTTTTTGGCGAGATTGATTCGCATTTATGGAAAACATTGACAATTAACGCGTTTGGTGCGAAGCTATCAACGGAGACAAAGAAACACCTATCTTGTTGGAAAGAAACGTTTCAGTATTAAAAAAAAAGACGCCACGAAACGTTGAAAAGGTTAAAGGACCAAATGAACTCGAGTGTTTCCCCAGTTACAAAAGTTATCCCGATGCAATCTCACGAGAGAAAACAAAAAAAGACTAGAGAAAAGAAAAAAATGAAGAGTGGTATTTCGAAAAAGTAGAAGGAAAGAAAAAAACAGAAAGCGATTTACGATTTAAAATCATTACGATTAAAGATTAGTGCAAGATGGAAAGGACGATTAAACTGATGGGTTTTTTTTTTGTATGTAGTAATGAGTATATTTCTAATAAAGCGATTTGTAATTTTCATTAGATTCCATTTTTTGTTCAAATTTCAAAAATATCCGTGTCGAAGGAAAAGAGAAAAAAAAATAACATGATTGGTTCGTTGATGAATTATTTCTTGCAAGTCTTTCTTTTAAATTTGCTACTTTTCAACCGACAACTCATTTACGATTTCATAGATAATTTTATTACTTTTGATTTGCTTCTGAGAGGACTCGTCAAAATATCTATCGTATCTGTTATCTTTGTAATTTTTGTCATCATGTGCCCCGTTAAAGCTTTCCAATTACAAATGCATATGTCTTCAATGATACCGTATAACGAACCACCAAGGAGAGATGATTGAAAATATATATATATATATATATATATATATATATATTTTTTTTTTTTTTTGAATGTACAGTTGTAATGTTTGCGTTTTAAAACTGAGAATCTTTGGATTGAAATCATCTTTCAATTTTGTGTGCAAAAACAGTTAAACGTTCATCATGGATCAGTTTAACGCAAATTTTTTCCAAGTGCTTCGTTTAGTGAATAATTATTTCATTTTGTACGACTTATTCAACGCTTCATATGAGGGTGGAATCTCACATCGAATCATACATTTTTGTACGGTAGAGGTTGTAAAAGTACTCGTCATATCGTTTCTCATTACAATTTTATTTTCCATACTTCCTTGGGGACTTCAAGCGAAAATCGGTTTCGAGCCTGCTACCGAATAACTAGTCAAAATTTGATTTCAAATCGAGACTCGAGAGAAATTAATTATATTTTTTTTGGATGGTAATGGCAGGATCTTTGCGTTTTTTAGATACCGTACCCGGGATAGTCGCGATCGGTGAAGGATATACCATCACCAACGGTTCCGCGTACATTTCGAGGGATCATTTCATCGATTGGATTGTTTTTGCCGAAGATTTATCGAGATTGAGAATCAAAATTATTTACGCAGTCAATTCGTACACGTACAATACCCTCCGTTCCAATTCGTTTATTATTACCTCCGTCCGAGAAATGATTCGATGGTTTTTATCTGCCGATGATTTTCTCAATATTCCTTGCGAATTGTGTCTGAAATCCAACTGTCATCGGTTTTTGGCGATTACGGGATTACGAGCGCTCGTACGATATAACGTCAGTCCCATTCCTCATTTCAGTACCGCCGTTTTGCGAAAAAGTAAAAATGAAACATACGACATGACGAATCTCATGGAACGAATGAATATCGAATAAATTCTTTTTTTTTTTTCCAATATTGGCTCTCGAAAACATTTAAAAAAAATTTTTTTTTTTATTGTAATAATAAAAAGTTTACATGATGATACAAATTTGATTATAGATGACAAAAACAAAACACATTTCAAAATTCTGGAAACAAATCGTCAACATCAAAGTCATATTTTTCCAATTCAAAATCAGTCATTAAAAAATATGGTTCGTCGGTGGGTTCCCATCGTGACGACGATAACCAAAAATGCATGGCCGCGATATATTCATTGGAACAGAAATGGATGGAGAATTCATCTTCTTCTTCGCCTTCTTCGTGAAACTCACAAGACGATGGAATGTTATTTATTTCCGCATGACGACGGACGGGTGATCGTCGAACGATATCGAGGATCGAACTTGGAAAACCATAAATATTCAAATTGATGAACGGAATGTTTAAACGTTTTAAAATCACTTCGATGCCCGACGAAACCCGACACGCCACCATTTTCCCGGCGGGTGGTGATAGGAACGGAAAAGCGTCGAAACTCTGCCACCATTTGGAGATGATATCTTCCACGTCTTCAAAGAGAACCGTTTTTTTTCTTCTTCTTCTTGTTTGGAAGGTAATAGCAGGGGTCTGTCCAGGATTTTTCACAGGGTCCGTTTTTTGTGAAAAATCAAATAATTTTGTGAAAAATGAATTAATTTTGTAAAAAATCAAAAAATTTCGCAAAAAAAATTTTTTTGTTGTTAAAACGAAGTTTTGGAATTTAGAGATGGCACAAACTGCATCAATTAAACTTAGTGTTTTCCTCTTCTATTTCGAGAAAATAATTCTGGAGTGTTTTTCTGATATTTGGCGGGGGGGGGGGGGGGCATCGCTCTCTCAAGTATCAATATTTATCTACCATTTTTTTACAATTACTTTAAATACTGTACAGAAATATATTATACTAGAAATATTTCTGTACAGTATTTAAAATAATTGTAACAAAAAAAATAAATAAATAAAATAAAATTCAGAATAGGGGGTTCAGCATTTAACTTTTTGACCCAAGACACTCTTAAAAAGCACAGAATTTCGTTTAAAACTTATAAATTCCGTGATTTTAACAAAAATAAAAAGATGTTTTAATTGTTTACCTCTTAACAAAGCGTAAATATCATCAAAAATTCGAAAAATCGGATTCCAATAGCGGATGCAAAGAGATCGCAATTCTCAAAGTGAAGGCATCAAAAGTATAAAAACGGCTTGTAAAAGAAATATTTTTGATAAAATTATTTTAAAATTGCATTTTAGATTCCTATGCTAAACATTTCATTAATATCTGTGGACACAGTTGACGCAAAAAAATAAATAAATAAAATGAACCATCTATTCAGCATTTTAATTTTTGACTCATAACAGAAAATGGAATTTTGCTTTTAAAACTTGAAATGAGAGTTCTAACAGAAATAAAGAGACTTTTCATTTATTTGCATCCTAATAAAGCGAAATTAGCTTGAAAAAAGAACAAAATATGATTCTCATATCGAATGTTAAAAGATTGCATTTTTCAAAATGTAGACATCTAAAGAAAAAAAAAACGGTAATTAAAAGAGTTTATTTAAAGTTAATCATCCTTGTTAGTATCGAAAAATCAAAACCCATATAATTTTCTCCCAAAATAACAATTAAACATCGCACCACACCGCACCGTAAAAACGCAAATATTGACCATCTGGTAAAATGATGAGAATATTTTCTAATCAAGTCATTATAAAGGTTCAATGCCAGATGCTAAGTGGTGATAATTTTAAAGTTGGTAACCCTATCTGAAGCGATCATATTTTCCCCCCACCCTTACTATCACTTAGCAGTTCTAAGTTCATTTCGCAGATATACATATATTATTATTGTTTATTAAATCATGAGCGGAGAAAAGTGCTTACCAATGCCTTATCAGAAAAGTTTACAGCAACACCGCTGCTAATTAGGTGTGATAAAACAAACAACCATTATATTTATTTGGCAGTAGCAATTATCATCGCAAGAGCGCCGATTTTCTTTTTTTTTTTTTCAAAATTAGCCAATTTTTTATAAGCTGATCCCTCTGATTTGACTTTTAAAAAAATCCAAAAATTATCGGTTTATACACAGAAATATGCGTTATTTTGCTTTCAAATTTGTTCTTTCAATAAACAATTTGTGAAAGATCCGATCTTGTTTATCAGAATTTTGTGAAGGGTCTGTTTTGTTTGATCGGGATTTTGTGAAAGGTCCGTTTTGTTTGATCGGGATTTTGTGAAAGGTTCGTTTTGGTTGATCGGATTTTTGTGAAGGGCCCGTTAATGGACCCAAATATCCTCTGGCCAGACCCCTGAATAGTGAGAGTCCTTCTATAGTGAAATTAGTCAAGTCTCCAGTATACTGTGTAAAAACAGATGTTAAATCCACCAAATAATGTATGAAATCAAACAATAATCCATCACATCTCATAATGGAAAACTCACGGGGATAGAAATTGAGTTTTGAATCGTATACTCCATGAGCGTCGATAATTCCTACAACGTTAGTCAAAGCGTGCATCGTGTGACGGTAGAGCTGCAAGATACAGAGAGAGAATGACGCTCGCGAAAGCTTGATCAAGTCGCGGGTCAAGGAAGAAGAAGAAGGAAAAAAAAAAAAACAGGACGTGAAATAACGATAGTGAAACATGTAATTGCGAGCGCGCGCGCGTGACAGGATGAATGGAGGAAACAGGACGTGAGATAATGATAGTGAAACATGTGATTGCACGCGCGCGTGACAGGATGAATGAGGCGAGGTTGATTAGAGGAAAAAAAAAACGAGGTCGAATCGGAGTATGAAAAGGGGAGCACGAAACATGATTTTTCATTCCAATCTCTCTCGCTCTCGAGTCTAGTTGTTGGTGTTCTCTCTCTCTCTCTCTCTCTCTCTTGTTGAGAAATGGAAGATTCAAGGATATTTGCGCTGATCGATGGCAAAGGATTCCGCATTGGTGGAAAATTTTACTTTAGAGAGATTGCGATGACCACGATCGACGATGTCGAATACGACTATGACCATTTCACCCTGGATTTAACGACGGCATTGAAGAACACTCGACTGCTGAGAAAGGACTGCGCCTCCATTTTTTATTTGCAAAACTACAGGGATGGCTTGTCACTCTACCCACAAAAAAGAAAACCGGAAGAAAACGACCTCATGTTGCCAGTGGATCAATTACCGCTTAGCGTGCTTTCAGAGGAACGCCAAAGGAACCAAGACTGTGTGGGGGTACAAAGGCCATAACAACGCCGTCAAAGACCTGTTGGATGCGATGGGATTTGAAAATGTGAATATCGAAATGGTGGGGATGCCTCGAATCGACACTATCCACCAAATTTTTACAAAAAAATTAAGTGTGGAAAACGAACGAAAAAAATTGTGCGTCAAAAAATGTGAGCTGCACAAGACTGTGTGTGGTTCGTACCGTTGTGCACTGGAGGATGTTTTAGCGTACCGCTTTTTTTTTAAATCTGTCGTTTTGAAAAAAGGTAACTGTAACGGAGAGAGCACATTTTATTATTTTTAAATGTACTTTTGACCATCATCTATCTGCAAAACTCTACTACGGAAAGGATTATCACTCTATCCCGGGAACAAAAAAAAAACTGACCTCATACCGTTGCCAGAGTGGATCAAACTACTGCCTATCCCGCTTTCGGAGAAAAAAAAAACGCGAAAGACTATGTGTGTGTGCGCGGTATAAAGGACAGAACTTTGCCGTCAAAAAAAAAAAAAAAAAAAAAAAAAAAAAAACCCTGTTGGATGTGCAAAATGGGATTTGATAAAAAAAAAAAAAAAAAAAAAAAACAAAGTGTGAATATCGAACAATGTGCGTCAGAGACTTGTAAGCTGCACAAGATTGTGTGTGTGTGGTTCATACCGTTGCCAGAGTGGATCAACTACTACCTAGCCCGTTTTCGGAGGAAACAAAAAACGCAAAAGACTATGTGTGTGTGTGCGGTATAAAAGACAGAACTTCGCCGTCGAAAAAAAAGACCTGTTGGATGTGCAAAATGGGATTTGATTTAAAAAAAAAAACAAAAAGTGTGAATATCGAACAATGTGCGTCAAAGACTTGTAAGCTGCACAAGATTGTTTGAGGGTGTTCATACCGTTGTGCACCTGGAACGACTGTCACTCTCCATGAACTCCAAAATTGGTTTTATGTCGGGGTCTTCAAGTTGATCTTTTCGAACTTGGTCGTCACTCCATGGATCAGGTTCTGAAGATGTTGGAGTCACTGTCACCTGATAGGCAGCAGGGCTAGTCGTTCCATACTGTTTCTCGATTCGGGAACAATAATTGCAGTTCTCAGGACAGGGTCTCCTTGATAAAGCGTCTGCATTACCGTGAGACAACCCTTTTCGGTGCTTGATCTCCATGTCATATTCCTGGAGCCGCTGTATCCACCTGGCTATCTGGCCTTCTGGATTCTTGAAGTTCAAAAGCCAAGTTAACGAGGCATGATCTGTCCGAAGCAGAAATTTTCGGCCGTAGAGGTAATGATGGAAGTGTTCTACAGCTTTCACTATGGCCAGTAACTCCTTTCTGGTGACGCAGTAATTTCGCTCCGACTTTGATAAGCATTTGCTCCAGTAAGTGATGACATGTTCATTTCCGTCAATTTCTTGGGATAAAACAGCTCCGATGCCCTCGTTGCTCGCATCAGTGTCCAGGATGAAGGATTTTTCAGGCTGAGGATAGGCGTTGATGTTAAAGCCTCCTTCAGTCGTAGAAATGCATCTTCGCATTCCTTGGACCATTCAAACTTTTGCTTGCTCTCCATCAGCTTATGCAAAGTTCGTGCAATATTGGAAAAACCCTTTACAAACTTCCTGTAGTACGTGCAGAGCCCCAGGAAACTTCGCAGCTGATGGATGTTTTCGGGACGACTCCAACTCTTGACCGAAGATACCTTTTCTGGATCGGTTTGTACACCTTCAGAAGAGATGATGTGACCAAGGTAGTTCACTTCCCGGCGGAAAAAATTACATTTGGACGGGCTTAACTTCAGATTGGCTTCCTTAAGCTTCTGCAGCACCTTCCTAAGGTTTGCCAGATGTTCTTCGAAACTGCGTCCCACGATGATGATATCGTCTAAGTAGACCAGACAAGATTCGTAGGAAAGCCCTCTTAACACTGTCTCCATAAGACGCTCGAACGTAGCTGGTGCATTGCAGAGGCCGAAGGGCATCACTTTGAACTGCCATAAGCCTTGTCCAGTTGTAAACGCTGTCTTCTCTCGGTCATCAGGGTGTATCTCAACCTGCCAGTAGCCGCTCTTCAAGTCCAGGGTCGAAAACCACTTGTGTCCGGAAAGAGTGTCTAAGGTGTCGTCTATCCGTGGAAGAGGGTAACTGTCTTTCTTGGTGATTCCATTCAGCCGTCGGTAATCGACACAAAATCTGGTGGAGCCATCTTTCTTTCGGACCAAGACGATTGGAGACGCCCAAGGACTGGATGAAGGTTCGATTACATCGTTCTCCTTCATCTCTTTCAGGAGGGTCTCAACCTCTTCCTTCTTGGCGAACGGTAGTCGTCTTGGATGCTGTTTAATAGGGAGGTGTTCTCCAGTGTAGATCCTATGCTGCGTTAAATTCGTCCGGCCCACATCCTCCGATGTAGATGAAAACAGATGCTTGAAGTCGTCCACCAATTGTTCCGCAGCAGTTCTTTGATCTTTCGATAATGGCGCACTCCCAATTAACTTCGACGTCAATGATTCAGAAGACAGTCTCGGGGGAATTGATTCTTCTAATGATGCAGTTTACTGGAGTACAAGTTGCCAACACTTCACCTTTTCGGATATTCCTTGGCCCTTCACTCACGTTGGCGACTCTCACAGGAATTACATCCTTAGAAAGGTCCACAAGCGTAGATGCTACCAGCACTCCTTTTAGGCTACTGCTTAGGTTAGGGTATTCAGTGAGTCCAAATCGAAAACTATTGCTTTCTTCAAGGGAGCCAGGTATTAATGATTCTGACCTTGAGGGAATCGATAAATCTGTTTGGGCTATTATTTGATGAGCGGATTTTACAACACTTTCTGCAGGGAAAACGGCTATGTCTTCTCTCATCGAGTGCAGTTCATTAGTCTTGAAGTCGAGAGTGAAGTCATATTTCTTCAAAAAGTCCAATCCGAGAATGAAGGGGTCCGTGATATTAGCGACGAATGCCGTATGATGGGAGGTGGCATTCCCAAACACTATTTCCAGGTCCACTTTACCGTCAATCTCGATTTTGTCACCTGTCACAGTCTGGAGACTTACGCGTGGCGATGTCCACAGCAGTTTCAATCCAAATTCACGAGCCACATCTGTCCTAATGATTGTCACATTGGCTCCAGTGTCGACAATCAGTCTGCAGGGGTTCCCATTTACATGTGCGTAAATGAAAAGTCCATCACTGCCACTACTAGAAGAGGAAATCTGCAGAGCTCTGGTGGTGGTGATTTCCTTCCCTCGCGTAGCTTGGCGAGCCGGACAACTCCTTCGCAGGTGTCCTTCACTACCGCATTTCCAGCACTTCTGCTCTTGTTTCTTTTGGGCTGTTATGCTGTTCAGATGTCTTGCCAAGTCACCGAGTTGTCTCTCAAGTTCAGCGAGATGGGACGACCTGGAATCAGACTCATCAGCTTCCAGAGTTCGGATGGGATGGCGATTCACACGGGTTGCTTGCTGGGCGGCCTCCAACTTCATCGCATACACAACAGCAGAATTCAGGTCTTTGACATCCGCCATCCGTAGAGCTTTCTGGATTTCCGAATCTCGAACCCCGTCGATGTAGTAGTTGAGTGCCAGGTTGTCTCGAACATCCGCAGGGCAGTCGCAAAAAGCAAGATGAGACCGTCACTCGATGTCCGCCGCAAGCTCTTGCAGGGTTTCCCCGGTTTTCTGGAAACGGGACTTCAACTGGAGTCGGCTGAAATGTTTCTGGCATTTCTCACCGAAGCGAAGCTCCAACGCAGATGTGAGGGCGGCGAAATCCAGGCGCTGGCTGTCCGGAAGGGTCTGAAGAATGTCCGCTGCGTCACCTCTCAAGGATGCTGCAAGATGGCAGGCCTTGGTAGCAGAGTCCCATCCGTTCGCTTCCGCCACTATCATGAATTGAGTTTTGTAAACCTGCCACGAAGTTTTCCCATCATATGTGGCATGTTTAATGGACGGTCGAGCAACCGATGTGGGAGCGCCAAACTGTACAGAGCTGCTTTCCGCGGTCGCCAATCTCCTTTCCAGGTCTTTAAAGATGTCTTCTTTAAGTTGATGAAATTTTCTATCTTCTTCTTCCAATTTCTTCTTCCATCCTGTATTGATCATGTCTTTTATAAATGTAATTACAGGATAGATAGAGCAGTAACAGATGCAGTACATAAAACAACAATAACCGATCACTATGCATTACTAGTAAAAATTGATAACAAAAAATTATTAGAAAAACATTTGAAACGTAATCGGAGTAGCGAGCAAATAATTAAAACATGCATCGATTATAGAACTTTTGAACAGGATATTAAAGAAATTAATTTCTCTAGCTTAATAGATGAAAACATGGAGATAAATGAGATTTATAACACTTTTATCAGTAAAATTAAGGAACTCATGGAAAAAAACAAGAAGATAAAAAAAGCTAATAAATTTAAAAAACAATGGATTACACAAGAGTTGGTAAATATGATCAATAAAAAAGAAAAATTATATAAAAAAACAAAACAATTTCCTTATAATAAGGAACATAAAAATAATTATAAAGAATACAATAAACAATTAAAAAAGTTGATTAAAAAAGAAAAAGAGGATTTTTTTCATAAAAAATTTGTCCATGCTGGAAAAGATGGAAGAAAACAATGGAATATTATTAAAGATATTACAGGGATTAAGAATAAGAATTCCATCGATGTAGATAATAGCAATGAACTAGTTGAAAAATTTAATGACTTTTTTATAAATTGTTGTGTGGAAATAAACGGCGATAAAGCATCAAACTATGATAATAACATAACACACCAAACAAATTCTATGTATATTTACCCAATGGAAATAAGTAAGGTTAAAAATATTATTGATAATATGCAAAATGACAAAACACCGGGACATGACGGAATTACAAGTAATGCACTTAAGATAATTGCTAATTATCATATAGAAATTGTGACAAAAATCATCAATATTAGTCTACAAAGGGGGGATTTCATAGAAGATCTAAAAAAAGCAATAATTACACCGATACACAAATCAGGTGCTAAAGATGACTGTAATAATTTCAGACCTATCTCAGTTCTACCAATATTCTCAAAATTATTGGAAAAATGTTATAGCTCTCAGTTGATGAATTTCTTAGAAAAATATGATTTTTTCCATAACGCACAATACGGATTTAGGAAAAACAGAAATACTGAAAAAGCTGTATTAAAATTAGCAGGTGAAATTTATGCGAACATTAACGAAAACTATGAAACTTCAGCAGTATTCTTGGATTTACGTAAAGCATTTGACAGTGTAAGCATAAAGATTTTGATAAAAAAGTTATACAATGTTGGAATAAGAGGAATACCTTACAAATGGATATTATCCTATCTCACGGACAGAAAACAAGCAACAAAACTAAATAAATGTATAAGCAAATATAAAACAACAAAAACGGGAGTCCCTCAGGGATCAATTTTAGGTCCATTACTATTTTTAAATATATTAATGACATGTCATACATTAAATTATACGGTACAATTACTCTATATGCAGATGATACAGCATTAACATATTCTACAAAGAGCATTAATGATATAAAAAACCAAATGGAACTTGATTTAACTGCTATAAATAAATGGTTAACTGACAATATGTTATCTCTTAATATAAATAAAACAAAATACATAAAGTTTGATTTAAAAAAGAATGGAATTAATAAAATTGATTTACGCATAAAATATCACGAACCAACATGTGACAGCACAAATAACTGTAACTGCCCTACCATAGAAAGAGTCGAAAATATAAATTATTTAGGTATAACTTTTAGTGAAAATTTAAAATGGAAATGCCATACTGATAAACTTGTGAATAAGTTAAGAGGTAGAATACATTGGCTCTATCTATTGAGAAATATAGTTGGGAAAAAGTTTCTTAGATGTTTATTTTACGCTTGGATTAACTCAATAATTACGTATGGTATTTGTGCATGGGGAGGCGATTATGAAACAAATCTTACCAATTTAAATAGAACTTATGCAAAAATTTTGAAAATAATTTATGGAGCTAAACAAGAACTTAATAAAAACGATACTATTTTACAAAAGTCAGAGAAAATCTATAATATCAGAGAAATATATGCACAGAGAATATTGTATTTTTTGCATAACAACAATAACTGGTTTGAAATTAATGAAAAACAATATAATACTCGAATTTCAGGTAAACAATATAAAGTTATGAAACCAAATAAAACGATTATTAAAAAACAATTCTTTTACTTGGCACCGCGGCTGTTTAATGAACTAACGGAAGATGTTAGGAATGAGAAGAACTTTAAAAAATATAAAAAAGGGGTCAATGAATATATACAAAATAATGACATTGTATCAACAATTAACTTTTAGCTGATAAAATATACTGACTTGCCAACCGGGGGGGATTTTGTATTGTAATTTTTATACTATTGAATGTTTCAATGCGAGTTATTGTGTTCTTTTTTTCTCTGGAGTCAAACAGTCCAATAATTGTTCTGTGTAAAATTTTTACTACTTGTGTAAAATTAATTTGTAAATATTTAAGTTAATACATATTTGTGTTTGTACTCCATACTAAATCAATTAAAAAACACTGCGGACAGTGCCTTTGGCGCTCTTTAGTGTTAAATTTAATACTAACTCGTGTTGAACTATAGTCAAGATTTTCTTAATGTTTTGTTATGAAGTTTGTAATTTATGTTTTATAATTTGTAAGTTTTTTAACTTTCCTTTTTTTAAAATTTTGCTTACTGTTATGTATGTGTATTTTTATCAATTTATTTTCTACAGCATTGCATCGGCCTTCAACGGTACTCAATTTTTCTTCAAATTTCTCTTCGATTTTATTTTCCACTGCGATGAATCGGCCTTCAACTGCTTCAAACTTTCCTTCATTAGCATCAACTCGATGCTCTATCTCATTAAATTTATTTTCCATCACAGTCTTTACCGAAGTAAGGTCGTTTTTAATTTCCTCTTGGTTAGAAGCTAAATCATTTTTCAGCACCATTAAATCACTTTTCAATTGTTCTTGATTAGCCGCAATGTCATTTTTTAATTGTTCTTGATTAGCCGCCATATCATTTTTTAATTGTTCTTGATTTGGAGTTAAACTTGCAGTCAAATCACTTTTTAACTGTTCTTGATTAGCCGCCATATCATTTTTTAATTGTTCTTGATTAGCCGCCATATCACCCTTCACAGAGTTGATTGCGTCAAGAAGTTGTTTTAATTGTTCATCCATTGCGCGAGTAATCACCATAAAAATAAAGTCCAAATTCAAAAAGCTTTTATGAAAAAAATGCCCAAAGTCACACTTACTCCAAGAAAGTCCAGAAGAAGCCCCACGTTGGGCGCCAAATTGTAACGGATTCGGGCGTGACTTCCAACTTTCTGGAAAGGACGACACAGTTCTTGATTAAAAACACAGAGAATTTATTTATACTATGTACAGGAAAGATCGTCATTAACTGCTAAATTAATCATCAGCAATTAAGCAAATATCACACCACACCGTAAACTCAACGGTTACACACGTATTTACTTTCAAATACGAAAAACAACACAGCGAAATGCCTCGCAATAAACAGAGCTAATACACTCTCAGTTCGAATTCTCAATCGAAACTAAACTTTTTATCCATCGCTAACGGCTTATATACACACCGAAAAGAAATCTCTCAAAGATTCCAGAAAATGCTACAACGTTCTACAACTACACTTTCATTGATAAAATCAGTGAATGAAATAAGAAAAAAAGAATAGGGGGTTGTATACTTTAGCCATATGTTAAGGGGTTGTATATTCATTACGGGAAACTATTTACAGTTTACGTTACTACAATAATTACTATTTACTGAATTTGTAACACTATGTAGAGATGAATGTTGCAGTTCGACTATTGCTGGTACATGCGAAAGAAAAATCATTTAGCATTTAGAGAGTTTTTTCTCTTTGTGATTTTTTTTGCACAGGATGAGATATTACCAATTTATGCTTAAAATAGTGACCTTTTTCAGAACAATATGACTATTCTAACCAAAATATTTATAAGCTTTTTTATTTTTTGTAATTATCGATACACAGTTTCCGCAAGCCTCTGGTTGATTTTGGCAGCATGAAGACGCATTTCAGTCAAAAGTATGTGCAACTCTCAAAAAGTCAAATATTAATGAGCAAAATTGGTTAATTTTTTTTTCTAAAAGGAGAGTTTAACAAATAGTCTCTTGTCGTTGCGGATTTACCTTGCAAATGTCACAGTTACGAGCCCCCCCCCCCCTCCAAGACTATAGGGATCTCAAAGAAGATTCAAAAACGCATAATAAGCTAATATTCTAAAAGTGTTGTTTTGGGACAGACAAAGGGCCCCCAAAAATTCATTGTGACACGCTCCCAAACCTGCAAGTACGCCTCTGGATTTAGCCAAAATGTAATTGACGAGACTTCTTCCAAAAGTTGGTCCAGATTTTTTGCATCCGATGTCTAAACGTCTTAAAATGACAATAATGTCAAAGCCCTAAGCCCACACCGAAAGGTGAATTCTTGCAAGGGTTTCGGCAGACCTATACCATACAGGGTGTATCCGTACAGCGTCTACAGACTTTCAGGGCAGATCGAGTACACCTAGACGATGGGAAATCACATCGCGTGGTCGGAAACGCTTTCCTTACGCGCACAAGAAAGACGGGACAAAAAAGAGGAGAAAACATGTTTATTATTTTTAATACAGCAAAAATGCTGGTAAGTTTTTGTCTGGTGTGCACGATAGATGTCGTTACGTAAACCGAAGCATCAGATGAGGGTGCATGCGCACACGTGGTTTTTGTTGCCGCGCTCACTTTGACGTTCGATCTTCAGTGCACCTTAGATGTGAAGCATGCATCACGGCCCGGGGTCGTCATTTTGAACACCTACTTTGATGACGATCGTTGCCTCTTTCATGTTCTTTTTTCTTAGCTTTTTGCTGTACCAAGGACAATAAACATTTTTCCTTCCCTTATTCGTTCTTGCCTTTTTAGTGATTTGTGTCGTCACTACCGCGCCAGGAAAGCGTTTCCGACCATTCATTGCTATGTGGTTTTCCATCGTCTAGGTGTACTCTAACTGCCCTGAAAGTCTGTAAATGCTGTTACTGATGCACCCTGTATAAGGGTAAAAGGGAGACATTAGAGTTAGAGGAGTGTGAAACTTGTTCTCAATCTTTGTTATTCTGAAAGTTCTTCCCGTCTCCAAAAGACACAAGAAGCCCCCTCTCGCCCTGAGCCGATGAAAATGATCAAGATGACTTTATCCGGCATACGTGACGAGTCTGCGCTCTCATGAAAAAAAAAAATTATCATAATTATTTTAAATTCATTTGTAAATTTAGTTTTGCAGGGAAAACTGCATTCGAAAAGAGAGAGAGAGAGAAAAGGAAGAAAAAAGTTTAAATGGGATTTTTTTTCGTTGAATTTTTTTTTCGCATATGACATGGGGCCCCCAGAAACGCGGGGGCCAGTATCATTTGCTACTTTTGCTCTATGGCTAATCCGGCCCTAGTTGACTAGTTTGCAGTATGGGTTCAGGAAAGGTAAATCATGTACTACTAATTCATTGCATTTCCACGACAAGGTTACCTTGGCTTTAAATAACAAAAAGTGTGTGGATGTTGCTTATATTGATTTTCAATAAGCTTTTGATAGGTACCGCATGTTGCTCTTCTCAGCTAACTGACATAGGAATAGGAGGAAAAACTTTACTTTGGATTAGAAATTGGGCTGACTGGAACTGGAAGGAAACAAAGAGTAGCTGTGAGGGGGAATCATTCTAAATGGAGTGATGTTTTAAGCAGGGTTCCTCAGGGTTCAGTTTTAGGGCCTCTTTTGTTAATTATTTTTATGAATGACATCAATGAAAATATTTCTGAAAGACTGCATTGTTTTCAGTGTTGCCAGATGGTCAAATCCAGATTTCCCCAATTCCCTTCCAACTTTTACCCAAAAAGCGATGTTTTCTATCGAAATTCCCCAAATTCAAAAATTATTTTTGCTCTAATATTTTCATAAAATGAATCGACTTCCTTTGATATTTTTGTCTCTAGAAATTTTTTTTCTCTCCCAAATAGCCAAATTGTCTTATAAATTTCCCCAACTTTTTTTTTCTTCCCATTTTCGTTTTTTTTTCTTTATCTTTATCTTTACTATATATAAGCTAATAAAGCTGAAAGTTTCTGTGTCCGGATCTCTCTCTGAGGATCTCGGTGACGCGCATAGCGCCGAGACCGTTCGGCCGATTTTCATGAAATTTGGCAAAGGATTAGTTTGTAGCATGAGGGTGTGCACCTTTAAGCGATTTTTCGAAAATTCGATTTTGTTCTTTTTCTATTCCAGTTTCAAGAACATTTTCCCGAGCAAAATTATCATAAGATGGACGAGTAAATGACCAAGTTATCATAACGTGGGCAAGCTAATTAGCGAGAATTTCATCATGCAATATTTGTAAATAAACAGGGGAACCAAAAAACCTTTTAATTTTCTTCTACAGGCAAAGCCATGTGGGTGCCACTTGTCATAAATACAAGCGCCTGACAGAGAGATAAGAAATATAACCAAATTTTTTTTTCTACTCGCATTTACTACTCTGCTTCTGTATGGACATTTAAACTATGATTTTTGTATACATCTATCCAAGAATATTCTTCATCACACTTATTTTTACCTGCTTCACGTATCAACTAGTTACTCACGCAGAACATGAATGCGAATTCCGTAGCATAATATTCCACATAATGCGAATTACATGAAGTTGAGCAAAGCTAAACCAACGCTGTTTGATACAAACGTAACTACCATATGTCAAAACGCGAATTTAAATACGAAAAAAATTCTTTTTTCCCCAGGTTTTCCCCAAGAAAAAAAATTTTCCCCAAAGAATCCCCCTCAAAACCCATTTCCCCAAAATTTCCCCAGAGAGCACCAGATTTCCCCAAAATGGGGAAATTTCCCCCAATCTGACAACATTGATTGTTTTGCTGATGATGTAAAAGTTATGGGGATCGTACAAAATGAAGAACAGGTAAAACAGCTTCAAGAGGATTTAGATCATATTACTTAGTGGGCGGATAGGTGGGGTATAGCAGTTAATGTAGGGAAATGTCAAGTGCTACACTTAGGCCATGAAAATAAGCAATAGATTTATTACAAACAAATCTAAGAAGTTTTTTCTGCCTTTATATAGCAGTTTAGTAAGACCCCATTTGGAGTATGCTGTGCAGTTTTGGTCTCCTTATCCGAGGAAAGATATTTCTGTATTGGAAAGGGTTCAAAGAAGGGTAACTAGACTAGTAAGGGGACTTTCATATTTAGATTATGATACCAGACTTAATAGGTATAGCCAGGAGCAAAGGAGGGTCAGAGGGGACATGATTCAGTTGTTTACATTTATCAAAATGAATGATGTTAATGGATTAAATTTTTGCCCGGAAAGCAAGACGAGGGGTCATTGTTTTAAGCTATTCAAATCTCAGGCTGACCTGGAAATTAGGAAAAATTACTTCTTTATTGAGTTGGGGGCACTTTTAACAGCTTGAGTAAGGGGGTGGATAGCTTTAACAGGGCCGTTGAATAATCATTGGGGACTTATAAATTGACTGGACCCTGCCTAGCTGAGTCCAGAGCCTGTTACTGGTCATCACATTTTATATTGTATTTACAAATGAAAGTGTTTAGTCCTTTGTAATCGAAGTTCATGTAAACATAGCCAAAACTTACCATTTATGCTCACGGAGATTGAATTCTGCCTTCACGCTCAAAGCTCAGATTAGGGTTTTAGAGGCACTGAAAATGAGAGTAGATTTTTTTTCAATCAAATAAACTCTTTATTTTTAATAACACAGGGGAACAGTCATTTTGGTGCCGGGGCGTTTTAAACTGATTTCGTATGAATTTCGTGCGATGAATTCAAATATGACTGTGGAACTTTTGCCTTGGAGCTCAAATGTCTAAGATATAACCATGTAGTGAAATAGACTTCGCACGGATTTGAGTTACATCCATGGATCAGGCGAGACAGAAAGCATGGAGTTCTTATTATTACCGTGTTATACAAGTACTCAGAGACTGATTACGGTACAAGCCAACTGGGCCATGGATTTTTGCCCCCGATTTTTAGGGCCATCAAAATGAATAAAATTTAAAGATTTTTTAAGACATCTTTAATTGTATTTTATTCTTTTTTCTTGGTTTCGTGGGCCGTGATCCTCTTAGTGCTGTGCTACTCCCCTCCCCACTGCGGAGTCTGTAGGCATGTACATTAGGGTGGAGTGACAAAAATTTAAATCTGATAAACGTTGAGTAATGCGGAAAAGTTGCCTTTTATAGAGATATTTCGTCGTGCAGAAGAAATTCGACTGAAAAAAATATCGTGAGGCATCGTTCGGGCCTCGAAGTTGATCATTATTGCATAAACACAGGAAAAAGTTGCAATATTTTCATCAAAAATAAAAATTGGATGCAATATCACTTAAGAGTAGGCCTTTTGTGTGGAATACACACTGCAAAAGAAAAATAGAAAGGAATAAAATAAAATAAAATAGAGTAAACCACAAGCCCAATATTGCGCAAAGCAGTCAAACAAACAGCCAGGTAAATATTACAAAATGCAAACAATAAACACATAAGGGATTTACAAAATTAACCAAATAAGAATACGAAACCCCAGTGTATAGTTTTAGGTCCTAGTTCCGAGAAATCTGTGTTCATTTTTCGCATACGGTGCGTCTAGCCCTATGTATTCCTGAATGCTAGTTTTTTCGGAACTGGACATCCTGGCTTTAATTTGTAGATTAAAATTTTGGGTCTGTTGACCTTAGGATGAAGGTTCCACTGCTGGGGAGTTCTGACTTCATTACTTGCTGCAGTGAGAAGCAAAGGATGCAAGTGGCAAAAATTGAAAATTTGGAGATACATAACCGGTACAAATGGTAGGTGAACCACTCCTCTGTCTTGGGGCAAGAGATGAGACTAGTAGCCCTGGTAGATGCTGCTACACAGCATGATTTAGAAAAAAAAAAACAATTAAAACCTACCTATTATGTTATCTTTAAACGCGTTTTTATTTTTTAAGTTCAACGCTTACTTTGAATTTGACCAGTATAGTGCCAAAATTGACCACAAAAAAGTGGCAACCTTCTGAACGCTAATTTAAAATGAAATCCTGAAAACGATAATTTTCGTATTTAAAATTTCTGTTTCATTAGGCTTAGCAGTACTTTTTCAATTTTTTTCCGGTGATTTTACAGTCTTTTTTTTGAAATTTAAAGGAAATAAAAGAACTCTTATGTGTGTTTTTCGCGCGCTTTCGAACTGCGTCGAAATCATAACTTTTTACAGAGAACTGGATGGATGGGTTTTACAAAGAATGATTCCAAAACTGGTTTGTTTCTAATTTCTATGTCATCTGAGACTTTTATTTGTTAAATAATCACGGCTTATTGGAACAATTTCAAGTTGAATTGAAATCTTGCCAAAAACAGTTCTAGTTTAAAAGCAGTATATCTTAATTCTGGGCAAAATTAATGTAGAAGCGACATATTTAAGAAATTGTTAAACTATGGCTAAGATAGTTTTGTTTTAATAAGTCACAGTAGTTCAAGATTTTGCTTTTTAATCCTTTTAGTACAATACAGGATTAATTTAGGATTCTTGAAAAGAAAACAATAAAAACTTTCAATAATAAACATCTACGATTTTTTTTTAAACTTTGTTTCAATTTATTCTTAATCAATGAAATTGATCTTTGGCCAAAACAAACATTGAAAATACTTTGAAACATTACATAATATTTTATGAATGCTTTGCAAATATTATATGTTTACTAAAAAATTACTACTGTAGGTACTAATTGTTTTTTTTTCTTGATCAAATATTTCAAAAGGTTAAAATCATTTAAACTTACCCGAATGTAGCTGTCAGATTTTCTGATTTCGTGTTGAATTTCATGAAACCTACAATTCACTAAAGTGCACTAACTTTTTAGATTTCCTTTAATTTTTTCTAGTCGCAACATTGAAAACTTCCAAAGCTAATCTATAGGCTTACATTTTCCGATCACTTCAGCGATTTTCTTATTATTTTTTCCCCGATTAATTCAATGTTAAAACAGTTGTAAACATGAGCAGATTTCTGCAATAAAATTTGCTCTCAAGCACTTTGAACTAAGATGTATCATGCATATAATCATAAAAATACAAATAAAAGTTAGAGAAAGTATAAAACACATCTGAAATGGATTTTCATACATTTTTCAGCAACTTTATAACCTTTTCTGATGAATTTCCTTTTAATATTTGCAGTTGCGGCAACCGTATTGTTGTAAATAAACGCGTTTAAAGCAATTAAGAGCGTTTTCGGAAGTCTCTTATTTTTAACTCGCTATCACGTGATCGATCTACGTCATATAAGAGCCGTCAATAAGAAGCCTGTAGATGTTGTTTACATTGATTTTCAAAAAGCTTTCGATAAGGTACCGCATGTTGCTCTACTTAGCAAATTAGCTGATATAGGAATAGGAGGGAAAACTTTCATTTGGGTAAAAAACTGGCTGACCGGAAGGAAACAAAGGGTAGTTGTAAGGGGAAATTATTCTAATTGGAGTGAGGATTTAAGCGGGGTTCCTCAAGGATCAGTGTTAGGGCCTGTTTTGTTCATTGTTTTTATGAACGATATTCACAAAAATATTTCTGGGAACATGAAATGTTTTGCTGATGATGTCAAAGTTATGGGGACTGTAGATAATGAAGAACAAGCAAAACAGCTGCAAGAGGATCTAGATCATATTACGGAGTGGGCTGATAAATGGGGTATGGCTGTTAATGTTGGGAAATGTCAAGTGCTACATTTAGGGCATGGAAATAAGTGTACAAGTTATTATTTGCAAGGCTCAGTCATTAGTCAGGTAGACAAAGTTACTGATCTGGGGGTCTTAATAAGTCAGGATTTAAAGTTTAGCCAACAGTGCAGCATTGCTAGTAACAAGGCCAATAAGATGCTTGGGTTTATCAATAGATCTATTTCAAACAAATCTAAAGAAGTTCTTCTGCCCTTATATAGAAGTTTGGTAGGACCTCATTTGGAGTATGCTGTTCAGTTTTGGTCTCCTTATCTTAAGAAAGACATTACTGTATTGGAAAGGGTTCAAAGGCGAGCTACAAGGCTAATAAATGGACTTTCTCACTTGGACTATGATTCCAGGCTTAGAAGGTTAAAAATGTACAGTCTTAAGCAAAGAAGAGACCGAGGGGACATGATTCAGTTGTTTAAATTTATTAAAATGAAAGATGTTACGGGGTTGAAGTTAAGCACTGAAAACAGGACAAGGGGTCATTGTTTTAAGCTATTTAAATCTCAGGCTAACATGGATATTAGGAAAAATTATTATTATAGCAGGGTAGTGGAACCTTGGAACAGTTTACCGGGAGAGGTGGTAATGAGCAAGGGAGTAGATAGTTTTAAGAGGGCCATTGATCTTCACTGGGGATTGTAAATTGACTAGGAACCAGTCTAGCTGGGCCCAGAACCTGTTGCTGGTCGTCGCTTTTGTATTTGTATTTGTATATTTTAAACCAAGTTGGCCGTTAAACTAGTATAACTCGGCTAGAAGGCTGTGATGAGCGATCTCGCTGACGTCATAAAATCTCCGAAAATCACGATTTTTCAAAACTTAAAACTCGGTAAATTTTGGTCGTAGAAGAGTAATTTTTTTAGTTCATTATGTTAGTGTGTCAAAAATATTTTGCTAAATATAATTGCTAAGACTGGGGAACTATATAAAAAGTTAAGTTTTGCAATTTTTTCAAAATTTGATTTTTTTGACAAAAACTTCATAAGTAGAATCCATGTCAATTCAACAAGGGCTGTAGCATGATGGTCTCACATTTTTTTTTGAATTTAACATATATTAAAATTCATAAAAAAAATTAAGAAAAATGTTTTTTTTTCTGCCCAAAAAAAATGTCTGGGCCGAGATACAGGCTGTCAAAGACGGCGGTCCCGTTATGATTTCTCACTTCGGATTTTCGTCAAAATCTTTAAAGTACATTATCTCAGGGACGGTAGAACATATTTTGTTGCGGTTTATTTTATTTAAAAGGATATTTTTTCATGTTTAAAAATATATGCAACATTTTTAAATGTGGGTTTTAGTTTTTTTCCACAGTCTTTTGAAAAAACAAAAGTTTAAAATAATTTTATGAATTTTCTCAAATATGTCAATTTCAAAATTTTTCTTTTTTTTTTTACAGTTTATTAGTTCTACTGAGCACTACGTTCCCTGAAAAGGAGAGCTTCCATTTTTTCATTTAACAGATTTTAGAGGCTTTGAAAAAATGAGGGTTTTTAAGAAACTCTTTACGCAATTGCGAACCTGAAAATTCAAAAAAAAAAAAAAAAAAAAAAATCGCAACAATTGGCCAGAAAACACTTTTAATTAAGTTATTTAGCGAAATTTTCATTTTGATACTCTACTTTATCCAGGAGTTTTATTTTTTATGAAAACAAGAACGCGGTCTCCAGCCGATTCGCTGTATTTTCCCACGCAATTTTTCAGCGTAGTGCCGTGTTCTCATTAAATTCAGTACCTTACTGCTATTATATATGCGAAAGTTTGTCTGTATGGATGTTTGTTACTCTTTCACGCAAAAACTACTGAATGGATTTTGATGAAAACTACTATTATATACGCGAAAGTTTGTCTGTATGGATGTTTGTTACTCTTTCACGCAAAAACTACTGAATGGATTTTGATGAAACTTTACAATAATATAGCTTAATCCTCAGAATAACACATAGGATATGTTTCGTCCTGTTATGGGGGTAAAACCCCCCATAGGGGGCAATAATGCGCAATTTTCATACAAATTCTCTAATATGGGGGTGAAAAAATACTTGCACATATTAACATTATATGTCCATCGAAAGCTTTGATTTTTCTGCTGAAGATGGCACCGATTCGAAATTTCTAAGCAGAATAAAAAACGAGTTATAAGCTTTTCAGTTCCATGTTCGAATGCTGTTCCTCAACCCAATACAATATTTAGTTCATCATCTCAACTCCGTGGCTATAGCTACAATTGTTGTATTGTTGACTATTTTTGCTTTTCGTCTGACTGTTCAAGGCAAATCTCAACTAGAATTTTTGCACAAAATTGGTGAAAAATAAAATGATTTGGCTGATAATTTTTCATTTTAATGCAACTTTGATGTAATAAATGCTTTTTTTTTAAAATTAATTTGTGGTTTTCTGGACATTTACTCATTATCCAATTGACCAGCAGGAATCTCGCTAAACGTTTTTTGGGCAAATACTTCAATAGCTAAGGCATCTGACAGTTTTTTCAACCGTCACTGTTTTTGAAGATAAAAACAACGCATTACCGTTTCTCGGTTTTCACCATGTAACCAAAATATCACCTTAAAAGAATGTTTAAATATTTTATTAACATGTACAATAATCCGCCAACTAAATTTAGCAAATCCATAAACAGCACAAAAACTTCCATTAATTTGTCTATTTGCGCCATTTCAAACAATTGCTTAATTTTGCTACTTATTTTGGAAACATTTCGGCTGAAAATATGTAACATCGTTTTATAGTCAGTAGAAGTATCTCAATATTTGGCGACAGTATTTCTTCAACGAAAATTAGTAAGACACAGTTTAAAAGTAGAGAGGGGGAGCCTTATACAAGGTATCCCAAAATTATTTTTGGGATACCTTAACATAATTGACACCCCCTTTTTTACCTTACCTCTTTTTTACATTTGTTTAAAATCAGTTTGTACTTCAATAACCATATAGAGAAGGCTTTAGACTATGTTCAAAAAAAAGTAAAAAATAATCCTTAAATATATTATAAATGCGAAAAGTGACTTTGTTTGTTTGTAATTCTTTCGCGCCTTAACTATTCAACCTCACTCGAATTGGAATCTTTAAGAATTAACCGTACAAACTTCCTCACTGGCTTAACTGCCCGCCCACTAATTTCAACCGATCATTCATTGGCTCAACTGCCCGTCCACGAAGCTCAACCGACCATTGATTGGCTCAACTGACCGCCCACTAAGCTCAACCGACCTTTGATTAGCTGAACTGACCGCCCACTAAGCTCAACCGACCACTGATTGGCACAACTGACCGCCCACTAAGCTCAACCGACCATTGATTGGCTCAACTGCCCGCCCACTAAGCTCAAACGACCATTGATTGGCTCAACTGCCCGCCCACTAAGCTCAACCAACTTTGGATTGGCTCAACTGCACGCCCACTAAGCTCAACCGACCTTGGATTAGCTCAACTGAACGCCCACTAAGCTCAACCGGCCTTTGTTTGGCTCAACTGCCTGCCCACTAAGCTCAACCGACCTTTGATTGGCCCAACTGCCCGCCCACTAAGCTCACCCGACCTTTGATTGGCTCAACTGCCCGCCCACTAAGCTCAACCGACTATTGATTGGCTCAACTGACCGACCATTAAGTTTAACCGACCATTCATTATTTCAACTACCCGACCACTAAGCTCAACCGACCATTGATTGACTCAACTGCCAGCCCACTAAGCTCAACCAACCATTGATTGGCTCAACTGCCCGCCCACTAAGCTCAACCGACCATTGATTGACTCAACTGACCGCCCACTAAGCTCAAACAACCATTGATTGGCTCCACTGACCGCCCACTAAGCTCAACCGACCATTGATTGGCTCAACTGCCCGCCCACTAAGCTCAACCGACCATTGATTGACTCAACTGACCGCCCACTAAGCTCAACCGACCAGTAATTGGCTGAACTGACCGCCCACTAATTTCAACCGACCATTGATTGGCTCAACTGCCCGTCCACGAAGCTCAACCGACCATTGTTATGCTCAACGGCCCGCCCACTAAGCTCAACCGACCATTGATTGACTCAACTGACCGCCCACTAAGCTCAAACGACCATTGATTGGCTCCACTGACCGCCCACTGAGCTCAACCGACCATTGATTGGCTCAACTACCCGCCCACTAAGCTCAACCGACCATTGATTGGCTCAACAGCCCGCCCACTAAGCTCAACAGACCATTGATTGGCTCAACTGCCCCCCCACTAAGCTCAACAGACCATTGATTGGCTCAACTGCCCGCCCACTAAGCTCAAACGACCATTAATTTGCTCCACTGACCGCCCACTAAGCTCAACCGACCATTGATTGGCTCAACGGCCCGCCCACTAAACTCAACAGACCATTGATTGGCTCAACTGCCCGCCCACTAAGCTCAAACAACCATTGATTGGCTCCACTGACCGCCCACTAAGCTCAAACGACCATTGATTGGCTCCACTGACCGCCCACTGAGCTCAACCGACCATTGATTGGCTCAACTACCCGCCCACTAAGCTCAACCGACAATTGATTGGCTCCACTGACCGCCCACTAAGCTCAACCGACCACTGATTGGCTCAACTGCCCGCTCACTAAGCTCAACCGACCATTGATTGGCTTAACTGCCCGCCCACTAATTTCAACCGACCATTGATTGGCTCAACTGCCCGTCCACGAAGCTTAACCGACCATTGATTGGATCAACTGACCGCCCACTAAGCTCACCCGACCTTTGATTGACTCAACTGACCGCCCACTAAGCTCAACCGACCATTGATTGGCTTAACTGCCCGCCCACTAATTTCAACCGACCATTGATTGGCTCAACTACCCGCCCACTAAGCTCAACCGACCATTGATTGGCTCAACAGCCCGCCTACTAAGCTCAACAGACCATTGATTGGCTCAACTGCCCGCCCACTAAGCTCAACAGACCATTGAATGGCTCAACTGCCCGCCCACTAAGCTCAAACGACCATTAATTTGCTCCACTGACCGCCCACTAAGCTCAACCGACCATTGATTGGCTCAACGGCCCGCCCACTAAGCTCAACATACCATTGATTGGCTCAACTGCCCGCCCACTAAGCTCAAACAACCATTGATTGGCTCCACTGACCGCCCACTACGCTCAACCGACCATTGATTGGCTCAACTGCCCGCCCACTAAGCTCAACCGACCATTGATTGACTCAACTGACCGCCCACTAAGCTCAACCGACCAGTAATTGGCTGAACTGACCGCCCACTAATTTCAACCGACCATTGATTGGCTCAACTGCCCGTCCACGAAGCTCAACCGACCATTGTTATGCTCAACGGCCCGCCCACTAAGCTCAACCGACCATTGATTGACTCAACTGACCGCCCACTAAGCTCAAACGACCATTGATTGGCTCCACTGACCGCCCACTGAGCTCAACCGACCATTGATTGGCTCAACTACCCGCCCACTAAGCTCAACCGACCATTGATTGGCTCAACAGCCCGCCCACTAAGCTCAACAGACCATTGATTGGCTCAACTGCCCGCCCACTAAGCTCAACAGACCATTGATTGGCTGAACTGCCCGCCCACTAAGCTCAAACGACCATTAATTTGCTCCACTGACCGCCCACTAAGCTCAACCGACCATTGATTGGCTCAACTGCCCGCCCACTAAGCTCAACCGACCATTGATTGACTCAACTGACCGCCCACTAAGCTCAACCGACCAGTAATTGGCTGAACTGACCGCCCACTAATTTCAACCGACCATTGATTGACTCAACTGACCGCCCACTAAGCTCAACCGACCAGTAATTGGCTGAACTGACCGCCCACTAATTTCAACCGACCATTGATTGGCTCAACTGCCCGTCCACGAAGCTTAACCGACCATTGATTGGAGCAACTGACCGCCCACTAAGCTCACCCGACCTTTGATTGTCTCAACAGCCCGCCCACTAAGCTCAACCGACCAGTGATTGGCTCAACTGCCCGCCCACTAAGCTCAACCGACCATTGATTGGCTCAACTGCCCGCCCACTAAGCTCAACCAACCTTTGATTGGCCCAACTGCCCGCCCACTAAGCTCACCCGACCTTTGATTGGCTCAACTGCCCGCCCACTAAGCTCAACCGACTATTGATTGGCTCAACTGACCGACCATTAAGTTTAACCGACCATTCATTATTTCAACTACCCGACCACTAAGCTCAACCGACCATAGATTGGCTCAACAGCCCGCCCACTAAGTTAAACAGACAATTGATTGGCTCCACTGAGCTCAACAGACCATTGATTGGCTCAACTGCCCGCCCACTAAGCTCAACCGACCATTGATTGGCTCAACTGACCGCCCATTAAGCTCAACCGACCATTCATTGGCTCAACTACCCGCCCACTAAGCTCAACCGACCATTGATTGGCTCAACAGCCCGCCCACTAAGCTCAACCGACCATTGATTGACTCAACTGACCGCCCACTAAGCTCAACCGTCAATTGATTGGCTTAACTGGCCGCCCACTAATTTCAACCGACCATTGATTGGCTCAACTGCCCGTCCACGAAGCTCAACCGACCATTGATTGGCTCAACTGACCGCCCACTAAGCCAACCGACTTTTCATTGGCTCCATTGACCGCCCACTAAGCTCAACCGACCTTTGATTGGCACAACTGCCCGCCCACTAAGCTCAACGGACCTTTGATTGGCTCAACTGCCCGCCCACTAAGCTACACCGGCCTTTGTTTGGCTCAACTGCCTGCCCACTAAGCTCAACCGACCTTTGATTGGCTCAACTGCCCGCCCACTAAGCTCACCCGACCTTTGATTGGCTCAACTGCCCGACCACTAAGCTCAACCGACTATTGATTGGCTCAACTGACCGCCCAATAAGCTCAACCGACCATTCATTATTTCAACTACCCGACCACTAAGCTCAACCGACCATTGATTGGCTCAACGGCCCGCCCACTAAGCTCAACAGACCATTGATTGGCTCAACTGCCCGCCCACTAAGCTCAAACGACCATTGATTGGCTCCACTGACCGCCCACTAAGCTCAACCGACCATTGATTGGCTCAACTGCCCGCCCACTAAGCTCAACCGACCATTGATTGACTCAACTGACCGCCCACTAAGCTCAACCGACCAGTAATTGGCTGAACTAACCGCCCACTAATTTCAACCGACCATTGATTGGCTCAACTGACCGTCCACGAAGCTCAACCGACCGTTGTTATGCTCAACTGCCCGCCCACTAAGCTCAACCGACCATTTATTGGCTCCACTGACCGCCCACTAAGCTCAACCGACCACTGATTGGCTCAACTGCCCGCTCACTAAGCTCAACCGACCATTGATTGACTCCATTGACCGCCCACTAAGCTCAACCGACCTTTGATTGGCTCAACAGCTCGCCCACTAAGCTGAACAGACAATTGATTGGCTCAACTGCCCGCCCACTAAGCTCAAACGAACATTGATTGGCTCCACTGACCGCCCATGGAGCTCAACAGACCATTGATTGGCTCAACTGCCCGCCCACTAAGCTCAACCGACAAGTGATTGGCTCAACTGACCGCCCATTAAGCTCAACCGACCATTGATTGGCTCAACTACGCGCCCACTAAGCTCAACCGACCACTGATTGGCTCAACAGCCCGCCCACTAAGCTCAACCGACCATTGATTGACTCAACTGACCGCCCACTAGGCTCAACCGACCATTGATTGGCTTAACTGCCCGCCCACTAATTTCAACCGACCATTGATTGGCTCAACTGCCCGTCCACGAAGCTCAACCGACCATTGATTGGATCAACTGACCGCCCACTAAGTAAACCCACTTTTGATTGGCTCAACTGCTCGCCCACTAAGCTCACCCGACCTTTGATTGGCTGAACTGACCGCCCACTAAGCTCAACCGACTATTGATTGGCTCAACTGACCGCCCAATAAGCTCAACCGACCATTCATTATTTCAACTACCCGACCATTAAGCTCAACCGACCATTGATTGGCTCAACGCCCCGCCCACTAAGCTCAACAGACCATTGATTGGCTCAACTGCCCGCCCACTAAGCTCAAGCGACCATTAATTTGCTCCACTGACCGCCCACTAAGCTCAACCGACCATTGATTGGCTCAACTGCCCGCCCACTAAGCTCAACCGACCATTGATTGACTCAACTGACCGCCCACTAAGCTCAACCGACCAGTAATTGGCTAAACTGACCGCCCACTAATTTCAACCGACCATTGATTGGCTCAACTGCACGTCCACGAAGCTCAACCGACCATTGTTATGCTCAACTGCCCGCCCACTAAGCTCAACCGACCATTGATTGGCTCCACTGACCGCCCACTAAGCTCAACCGACCACTGATTGGCTCAACTGCCCGCTCACTAAGCTCAACCGACCATTGATTGGCTCCATTGACCGCCCACTAAGCTCAACCGACCTTTGATTGGCTCAACAGCTCCCCCACTAAGCTGAACAGACAATTGATTGGCTCAACTGCCCGCCCACTAAGCTCAAACGACCATTGATTGG